>NC_136492.1:106040008-106135008 GCF_053919585.1 Euprymna scolopes
AAGTATGGGGGCTAGCTCAGCTGAACATTTCTTGAGGTCCCTAAATGCCAGAAAGCTTTCTACTCTAATAGTTTGTTCCCTCGAACAGTTAAACTTTGGACTTCCCTTCTTTCTACCTGCTTCCTTGACTGTACTGATATGCAGAAGTTTAAATGCAACGTAAAACAACATTTTATTAATCTTTCCTAGGTATGATCCCAAATAGTAGCCCTTTACAACCAAGTGGCGATATGCCTTATTAGGGGTGAACCTGAGTTAAAAAAAAAAAACAAGTCTGAGTGACAGAGAACTCCCAAGCTACTTTCTTCCTTAGTTCGGTGAAAATATTTTTGGGGCTGTGGCAACTCGGACTTATAGTTAGTTGTAGGTTTATGGGAGTTGTTTTTTTATAAGTTGTTGGTGAAGGAGAGTTTTAATGGGTTGAACGTAGATGGCAATGGAACCATTTCCTAAAAATGAAATAAATAAATAAAAAGACATATCCAAAAAACACACAAAAATACGTTGTCCGGTTTGATTTAAAAGAGAACAACACTGACTTGTCACCGCTACAAAAAACAAAAACAAAAAATAAAATGCTAGCCGTGAAAAAAATGGCCGCTTCATTTGAGAGTTAATATCTTTAATATTATTTTTTATTACATTTTCACCCCAAACAAGGCACATTGCCATTTTGATGTAGGGGGCTACTATCAGGGAAATCCGCTACAGGGGTACTATGTAGGGATTTGGGCAGCAAGATGTCGGTTCATGTTACACTTGAACTTCTGCATGTCAGTACAGTTGGGGAAGCAGGAACCCGGAAGGGAATTCCAAAGTCTAGCGATTCTGGGCAAGAAACTACTGGAGTAGAAGGCTCTCTTACATATAGGGATCTCAACTGTGAAGGGGTGGGATTTTGCTGCTTGTCGGATATGTCGAGGGTATTTACGTCGAGGGGTTACAAATGCTTGCAGTTCTTTGGAGCATTCATCGTTAAAGTACTTGTAGAACAGGCAGAGGGATGCTACATTTCGTCGATGGCGCAGAGGCTGAAGCTTAGATGACAGTTCAGGACCTATTAGGTTGGCAACTCTCTTTTGAACCTTGTCTAGGAATGAGAGACTAGTAGCAGATGCACCAGCCCAAATATGACAACAATACTCCATACATGGGCGAATGGTGGCCTTATAGACGTACAGGATACTTTAAGGCGTTAGTAGCTTTCTAGCACGGTAGAGAGAGCCTACCAGCGGTACTGGCAATGCTCTCAATGTAATTGTTCCAGCTCATGGTTCCTGTGAACGTTAGGCCAAGGAGTTTAAAAGATGTACTTTCAGATAAAGAGTCTTTGGCCATTGCTATTGGTGGTAAAGAAGGTTTCTTGTAATTATTGAAGGAAACCAGTTTAGTCTTGGAAGCATTGAATGTGACCAACCATTTTTCTCCCCATTCCACTACAGATTGGAGGTCATCCTCTAGTGTTTCTGCCATTTCTTTAGATATGTGTTCATTTATTTTCCTGTCATGTCTGTTATAGAGCATGGTGTCATCAGGATACATACCCATCTCACAGACAACTTTGTCAGGGAGGTCATTTATGAATATTAGGAATAATAGAGGTCCAAGGATAGGCCCCTGAGGCACTCCCGCATTTATATCATATTGTTTAGATGTACGACCATCGAGGACAACCTGGATTTTTCTCTTATCTAAGAAAGATTTAATTATGTTAAGTATTCTACCAGTGATACCGTATGATCTGATTTTCCTGAGAAGACCTTCATGCCATACCCTGTCAAAAGCCTTAGATATATCTAGAGCTACCGCTCTGCCCTCCCCCGCTTTGTCCAGTGAATGGTATATACGCTCAGAGATTACAGTAAAGATGTTTTCTGTGGAACGGGCTTGCCTAAATCCATATTGTTGGTCGGTCAGAAGTTTAGCATCTGTAAGGTGATGGACTAGACTAGAGCTTGGTTAATTATAGACTCAAATATTTTAGCGAAAAGTGGGAGGAGACTAATGCGGCGGTAATTTACTGGGTCAGTTCTTTCGCTAGAATTCTTGAAAACTGGTACCACAGAAGCAGTTAACTGGAGCTACTTTGGCAGAGCACTCTTTTAATAGCACAGCCGAGATGAGATCAGGTCCACATGCTTTTGAAGTGTCAAGATTTTTTATGATAGCATGCACCTGAGAAGGGGTGATTTTCAGATCGTTTATTGTGGCGTCTGTTCGCAAAGGAAAGTCAGTGAGGGGGTGATTAGCAGGGTCCAGTGTGGAGTTGGAGGCAAACCGGCTGGCAAGCATGTTAGCCTTCTCGGTTGCTGAGCAAACAACCTCAGGATTGTTGGATAGTGGGGGAATTATTGATTGCCCATTATTTACTGCACTGTTGTAGATTTTCCAGAAGTCACGGGTTTCTAATTTCTGTGCTTCGATGCGCTTTTTAGTGGTTTCAGTAAATTTTCTCTTAGCTGTCGCTATTTCTTTATTAACGTTACTTCTAGCTTCTATATACTTCTGTTTGTTTGAACTGGACTTATGTCAGTTAAATCTGCGGCATGAATGCTGCCTTTGCGCGATGGCAGCTGCACAAGTAGAAGTAAACCATTGGGGAGAGTGGGGCTTGCTATAATCTTCCGCGTGGAAACATGTGCTTCAATTGCTGTTTTGAACTATTCAGTGGTCTCAATTGCGCACTGTTCACCTGGAAGTGAAAAGATATTTCGCTAAGGGGCGTCTCTGATGAGATTCCTGGTGGCTTCCTAGTCAGCCTTTTTATAATATCTCGTTGTTTTGAGCAATGGCTCTTCCGTTTTGGCTCTAGAGTTTAGGACGATTTCAACTAATATCACTACATGATTAGCATTCCCAAGTGGGCCGTGGGCATTTGTAACACAATCATGGGGAACTGTGGTCAGAAACAGATCTAAAAGTGATGCGTGTTGTTCTTGCTGGTCAGGGAAACGGGTTGGAAACGTAACCATCTGTGATAGGGAATGAGATATAGAGAAGCTATGTGTTGTGCTACCAGCTGCGTCTGTGTAAGTAGAAAATCCAAGCCAGTTGTTGTGGTGGACATTGAAGTCACCAAACGCATACACTTGTGCGCTAGTGTTGAGGGAAAGTGCTGTATCTATGCTGTCAAAGACTTTGTTTATTAGGGTACCGTCCTGGATCGAGAGAAAGCGGTAGAGAAAATAAAAGTAGCTAATGTTATGCTGTATGTTAAGTCTAAAGCACATAAAGGCTTGATCGTCCGATTCTAGTTATGTTTCTCTAGTCAAGGGGAGGGTGTTTCGAATATAGACTCCAAGCCTTCGCCTATGTCTGTCAGAGTCCTTACGGCAGAGTGGGAGATATCCAGGCATGTTAAAGTAGTTAGAAGGGATAGAGGAGTGTAGGTTAGTCTCACTTAGTGCTAAGATATCCGGGGTGTTTGTTAGGAGAAATGCTTCCACATCATTTAAATTAGTTCTAAGCCCACGGATTTTCGTAAATGCAAGCCTCAAGGGAGGAGGCAATTTGGTTTTGTTTGAGTTTTTCCTGGTTTAAGCGTAATTTTAGATTGTACTGTCATCATTTTTTTTTAAGAGTTTCAGTTTAGGTAAGGGGTGCTGAACAAGTGGTCATGCAGAATGCCAGACATGCAACACAAGTAGACCATCAGCTGACCCTCCATCTACTTGAATTATTTTTAATATTTGTTTTTGAACGGTTGCATTAATTTAGCTTTTAAAGCTGACATTGTTTATGAAAGAAAATAAACAAAGTCAGAATGAGACGATGACTTAACATTGTTTTATCTTGAGAACTTGGCTGATAAGAACGAAAAATACTTTGCTGAATAGTGACAATTGATATGAAGGGTTTCCCCTACATTGACCAAAACTGATTGCTCAAAAGCAATGGTCTTATATGTGAGGTTGCTCCCACATATAACTTTGACTGCAGCATCTGCCGGAACAGATACTACACTTTGAACTTTGACATCCCAAGCCCGCTGGGACTTGGCGGTTTGGCTCCGCCATCGTCGGAAGGTTAAGGGAATAAGCCAATACACAAGACGTGATGCACTTTGGCTGCTTATCAATCGTCTGAGCTGTCACGCCGGCATTCCTCGGCGAGGGCGCCCCAGATCGTTAGCTATAAACTAACTCCTTCCCAAAGCGAGAGAGCAAGGTCTGGGAAGATGGACTTTTTAGAGATGAACAGAAGGAATATCACAGCTCGACAAAAAAAGCTACGGCAGTACGGGTCCTGGACTTGTAAGAAAGGAGACGGATGTATTCGCCTTTGTGTATATGTGTTGGTGCGCACGAAATAGCACGCCTATATGATTGTAATGTATGTACTTGTTTCTTAATGATATGTGCGCCGTGTCAATAAGGCCGGATTAAGTTGTTAAAGGCTTTGAACACATCTCGTACGTAGGTTCTTTCACAACTATTGCCAATTATAAAGGACACATTAATGTAACGATTCAAACACAAATATTCAAACGAAAAATAAATGACTATATCGAAGATGTTAACTCCCATATGAAGAGGCCATTATTTTCACGGTAAATATATATATATATATATATAATTCAAACTCTTCCATTCCATAATAAACGGCTATATTTCTATCTCTACTAGTATATAAAAAGGAACTTTGTATTTGTGTGTGTGTGTGTGAGAGAGAAAGAGAGAGAGAGAGAGAGAGAGAGAGAGAGAGAGTGAGTTCCCTATGGACTCCAAAATAGCTCGGCCAATTTTTATGAAATTTAGACGAAAGTTCATTATATGCCTGGCAGTGTTCCTAGATAGGTATTGTATCGGAATGTCTTAGGTAAATATCGATAATCGAAATAATCCAATGAAAAAAGGAACAGGCGATTTTAACCAAAGTTAACACCTTACACAAGATGTGTATGAAGATTTATTATCAAACAAGCTGAAAGGCTACACATATGAAATAAACAGTAGGTTCTTTGATATGACGTAAACGCGTTCGAAATGAATGTTTCTATTTAAAGCACAAGTGCACGATAGTAATTAAATTCTTTATTTTAAACTTAAATTGATAAAGCCATTATCACCGCACAAGCAGTAAGGCCAGGTATAAAATCAACAAGTAGGTCCTTTGATGTGACGAGGCGCGCCCAAAATGAATTATTCTGTTTAGAACACAATTGAAGTATGTTACTTGACTTTTGCGTTTTAAACTTTAATTTAAGCCACTATATAAAAATAATTTTATAAAATCAACAATAGGTTCTCTACAGTGTAATGTAGACTACAATGTATTGTGAACTAAGTCACTGCGAGAGGCACGTGAATCTTCCTGCTAGAATATATATATATATATATATATATATATATATATATATATATATATATATATACTAGCAAAAGTACCCGTCGTTGACTGAGTTCAAAAACAGCCTACAGAAAATGGACTCTGATTTATGAAAGTATGATAGGTTATGAAAAGGAAGGGTTGAAAAGAGATAGCTTCGAATTTGGAGGTATTAAAACCAAAGCAAAATATGATGAAAGTAAAAATAAAATAGATAAACCCCATAATTTATTATACCATACCTGTTTACACTGAAACACTTATCACAATATTCTGTGGATCTATATTCAAAAACCTTGTTAAACTTTGTGACATATTTCCATTCTATGGAGGTCAGGTGCGAACGAACACCCCATAATTTTATTATACCATATTTCTTCAAACTGAAACATAATTATCAAACTATACTTACGCAGATAGATATGAAAAGTCTTTATAAAAGTTTGTGCCTATTTCCATTCTATGGAGGCCAGGTGCGAACGCAGACCCCACAATTTTATTATACCATCCCTATTTAAGTTAAAACATACTTATCAAAGTATTTTTATGTACATCTATATCAAAAACACTTGTAAACGTTTTTTTTTAATTTAAAATTTTTTTATTTCCATACTTTGTGGACCAGGCGCGTACGCAGACACCACAATTTTTAAGAATCATCATTATGCCAGATCAAACATACCTATTTCTGTGTCTCGATACATCTTCTATCATTATATGTGATCAGTTTTCTATAATAGTCAACCATATAGGAGCCTATTCGTGACCACACACACACACACACACACACACACACACACACACACACACACACACATAGTCAGCTTTATATATATATATATATATATATATATATATATATATAGAGAGAGAGAGAGAGAGATAAAGATATTGCTTTTTATGATGACATGTGAGTGCGTGCGTGTGTGTGTGGCTATTTATGAAGGCTAATAGCAATGCAGAAATAAACGGAATGGTGAAATAAAGTATGAACAAAAACAATCGAAAACAGTATTTGAGTAAGGAATCTTCATAAGATTTATTTATTTTTTTAAAATATCTTTTACACAGCAAATAAGTAAATATGGAACTTAATTTTAAAATCTATATAATTATAAAACTCAAATGACTTTGTAACGGGTGTTGTAACTCCACATCCGGTTTATGACTTCCGATTGCGTATGTGTACATAAACATAAACCCAGAACAGCGTAAACAAATAAACACAAATCGCTACTCTGACAGAATTTGACCTGCGCACTGAAATATTAACGTTATTATTTAGAAATTATTATTTAACATACGAAGTGTGGGGATATTTTACAACTATTCTGTATTACAAATATACTGTCGCAATTTTCTTACAAATAAATCAACATTGACCCGTTGACAACCATTAGAACAATTTAAAAGGCAATTTCCCCACCGCCTCCCCCTTTTTTATTTATTCTCCATTTTTTAATATACCATATTAAAAAAAAACATTCATACATTTTCTTCTACACTACCAACATAAATAAATAACGCCGAAAATATGTTAATTTTAATTTGCGTTACACAATAAATAATCAACGCGACAATAAAACGTATTGTTTTACTGTGTACCTTTTCAGCGTCCCAATTTTTTTTCGTGTTTAAATTATCCAAACAAACAATTGTTAAACTTTCTGCATTTTTTTTTACATCGTTTATTTCCGTATTACGTTTAAGTTATTTGAACGCGATTTTCTTACAAATAAATCTACTTTAACCCGTTGAGAACCATATGAGCATTTTACAACGGCGATTTACTCACCGCCTTACCGTTTTTTTTTTAATTTATTCTCAATTTTTTAATACAACTTTCTTAAAAAAACATTCATACATTTTCTTCTACACTACCAACATAAATAAATAACCCCAACAAAATGTTTTTTTTCAATTTGTGTTACAAATAAATAATCAACGTAACAATAAAACGTTTTCAGCGTCCCAATTGATTTTTTTTCGTGTTTAAATTAAAAGATATATCAAAATTTAAATTTAACTTTAAGTATTATGGTATCTGTCCAGTGCACATTTACCTATAAGTATGGCAAACCACTTATAATTCAATAGCTGTAAGTTTTTTTTTTTAAATTAAGCAATTATAAACAGAACGACTAATGAGAATCTATCTATATTCTTTTTTCATTTTAATATACTTTCATAGAAATGTTTCTGTTATGTCACAAAAAATTATTCTCTTTACGCCACAAGTGTCACGCTCATACATTAATTCCATAGCTAATATAACATACCGACCCAATAGGTCACGGGTAGTCTAGTATATATATATATATATATATATATATATATATATATATATATATATATATATATATATATGTATATATATATATATATGAGATGGTGTAACATACTTGATAATTTCGGGATTAAATCTTGCTTTCTCAACCAGAAAGCAACAATTGACCCACCAAACAAATGAAGAACGCACGCACGCACGCACGCGCGCGCGCGCACACACACACACACACACACACACACACACACACACACACACACACGGTATGACCTAAATAAATTTCGTTTTCTTTTTATATTTTACTTTTCCTTATTGCTCTGATAATATAATAAAGTTATATATAACTTTTATTCCTCATGTTTATAAATACATATATACACATTTATATATATATATATATATATATATATATATATATATATATTATAGATATATATATTTATTTATAAATATATATACATTTATTTATATATATATTTATATATATATGTGTGTGTGTATATATATTATATATTTATTTATATATATATTATATATATATATTATTTATATATTTATATATATTATATATATTTATTTTATATATATATTTATTTATATATATATTATATATTCATTTATATATATATTTATTTGTATATATATATATATATACATATATATATATATATATATATATTTATATATATATATATATATACACTTTCTTGAAGATTTACATTTGGATTTTACCATCACTGGATTTTTTATTTTCCACCAGACTATCCATTCATGTGTAATCACCTTTTTCTTCACTATATTCCCTCTGCTTCACTTTTTTTGTTTTCAAGTAAGATCTTTGACTTACTTGTTGTTTCATCAAATACTTCTGCATGCAAAATCCGATCCCGCATTTTTCTAATTCCTACCCTCTGATGAGAAGGAAAGTATTTATTCGAAACTCCACGGATCAAGGACTATCCATTTATCTAGTGTTTCCTTTTCAGATTAAATATGTTTTTAACTCATTGCAAAGTGTTTTAACATATTTTATTAACTATTTGCTCATATATATATATATATATATATATATATATATATATATATATATATATATATATATAAATTTAAAGGAGATTAGAATAATAGTCTAAAGAGCTAAGTGTATTTTAATGTAATAGTGAAATTACTAGTTTAATTAAAATACAGGAAATGCTCGTTGTAATTTAGATATATAATAAGCTCGATAGTTAAATGTCCTAGAGCTAATTCAATATTAAGTAATGTGATCTATAATTTAAAAGTTTAAAAATTTTTTTAAATTTAAAAATCAAAATGTAATTAAATTATAAATCAGTTTCATAAGAAGGAACAACAACAAAGTCAATTATCTGTACGATCGTTTCGGAAATCCGTGCTTTTTATTTGTGGTATGCATGAAGTCACGTAGAACAATTATTGTTGTTTCATCAAATACTTCTGCATGCAAAATCCGATCCCGCATTTTTCTAATTCCTACCCTCTGATGAGAAGGAAAGTATTTAAATATTTATTTAAATAATTGTTCTACGTGACTTCATGTATACCACAAATAAAAAGCACGGATTTCCGAAACGATCGTACAGATAATTGACTTTGTTGTTGTTCCTTCTTATGAAACTGATTTATAATTTAATTAAATTTTGATTTTTAAATTTAAAATTTTTTTAAAACTTTTAAATTATAGATCACATTACTTAATATATATATATATATATATATATATATATATATATATATATATATATATATATATATATATATATATATATATACTAACAAGGTGACCCAGAGTTGCCCAGGATTTAATGATGATCAACAAATGTTACACACTCTCATATTTTTATTGTTATCGAAATCGATGAAATAGCACATTTTTAAATCAAATCGTTTGATTGCATGCTCTAGTAGGGGACCCATAACGATGCACCTAAAGGAAGCTGGATATGCCTCTCACGGTTCACAATATATTGTAGTTTACATTGCACTGTGGAGAACTTACTGTTGAATTGATTAAATTATTTTTGGAAATAATGGCTTGATTTAAGTATAAAATGCAATAGTTAAATATCATGCTTCAATTGTGCACTAAACAGAAACACTTATTTCGAACACGCCCTTGTCATATCAAAGAATCTACTGTTGATTTTATACGCCTGCCATTAATAGTTGTGCGGTAATAATGGCTTTAATTGAAGTTTTAAAAGTAAAAAGTCAAGTATCATGGTGAAATTGTGCTTAAATCAGAAACATTCATTTCGAACGCCCCCATCCCCTGTCATATCAAACAACATACAATTGATGTTATGTAAAACCTTTTGGCTTCTTAGATAATGAAATCTCTACAATACACTTGTGAAGTTAGGCTGAGTGAGATGTTAAATCGCATGTTCCGTTGTTCATGAAATTATTTTGATTATCGATACTAAACCAATCTAAGAACACTGTCAGTCACATAAAGTACCTCCGTGTAAAATTTTATAAAATTGACCCACCCGTTTTCGAGTACATAAAGAACCAACACACAGACACACAGACAAACCCGAGGATTGTACAACAAATGCTGACAGCCCACTCGGTAATAATGGTAGAAATCGCCCTAAATTCTAGACCCAAAACTGAAGAGCCAGTGCTCAAAACAACGAGAAGGCTGACTGTGAAGCCATCAGAGATCTTATTAGAGATGCCCCATGGGGAAATATTTTTTCTCTTCCTGCTGAACAGTGCACAATTGAGACCACTGAATGGTTCAAAACAGCAATGGAAGCACATGTTGCCATGCGGAAAATTTATAGAAAGCCCCACTCTCCCCAATAGTTTACTTCAACTTGCGCAACTGCCATTGCTGAAAGGCATCATGCATACCACAGATTTAACCGACATAAGTCCAGTTCAAACAAACAGAAGTATATAGAAGCTAGAAGTAATGTTAAGAAAGAAATAGCGACAGCCAAGAGAGAATTTACTGAAACCACTAAAAAACGCATCGAAGCACAGAAATTAGGAAATCGTGACTTCTGGAAAATCTACAACAGTGTAGTAAATAATGGGCAATTAACAATTCCCCCGCTAACCAACAATCACGAGGTTGTTTGCTCAGCAACCGACAAGGCTAATATGCTTGCCAGCCGGTTTGCCTCCAACTCCACACTGGACCCTTCCAACCACCCCCTACCTGACTTTCCTTTGCGGACAGATGCCACGCTAGACGATCTAAAAATCACCCCAGCTCAGGTGCATGCTATCATAAAAAAATCTTGACACTTCAAAAGCATGTGCTATTAAAAAAGTGCTCATACGAAGTAGTTCCAGTTCTCTCCAACTTCTACAACAAATACCTTAATGAATCATGCTTTCCGGGCTGTTGGAAAACTGCTTCTGTTGTACCAATATTCAAGAATTTTGGCGAAAGACCTGACCCATCAAATTATCGCCCCATTAGCTCTTCCCACTTTTCGCCAAAATATTTGAAACCATAATTAACCATGCTCTAGTCCGGCACCTTACAGATGCTAAACTTCTGTCTGAAAAACAATACGGATTTAGACAAGCCCGTTCCATCCTCACTGTAATCTCTGAACGTATATACCATTCAATGGACAAAGCGGGAGAGGGCAGAGCGGTAGCTCTAGATATATCTAAGGCTTTTGACAGGGTATGGTACAAGGGTCTCCTCAGGAAAATTAAATCATACGGTATCACTGGTAGAATACTTAGCATAATTAAATCCTTCTTAGATAAGAGAAAACTCCAGGTTGTCCTCGACGGTCGAACATCTAAACAGTGTGATATAAATGCGGGAGTGCCTCAGGGGTCTATTCTTGGACCTCTATTGTTCCTGATATTTATTAATGACCTCCCCGACAAAACTGCCTCTGAGATGGGTATATATGCTGATGACACTACACTCTATAACAGGCATGACAGGAAAACAAATGAACACATATCCAAAGAAATGGCAAAAACACTAGAGGATGACCTCCAATCTGTAGTGGAATGGTGACATAAATGGATAGTCACATTCAATGCTGCCAAGACTAAACTGGTTTCCTTCAATAACTACAAGAAACCCTCTCTGCCACCAATAGCAATGGCCAGTGACTCCCTGTCTGAGAGTACATCTTTCAAACTGCTTGGCCTAACGTTCACAGGAAACATGAGCTGGAACAATTATATTGAAAACATTGCCAGTGCCGCTGTGAAAAAGGTGGGCTCTCTCTACCATGCTAGAAAACTACTGACACCTGAAAGTATCCTGTACCTTTATAAGGCCACCATTCGCCCATGTATAGAGTATTGCTGTCATATTTGGGCTGGTGCATCTGCTACTAGTCTCTCGCTCCTAGACAATGTTAAAAAAAGAGTCGCCAATCTGATAGGCCCTGAACTGGCATCTAAGCTTCAGTCTCTGTCCCATCGACGAAACGTTGCATCCCTCTGCTTGTTCTACAAGTATTTTAATGGTGAATGCTCTGACGAACTGCAGACACTTGTGCCCCCACGACGCAGACACCCTCGACAAACCCGACAGGCAGCTAAATCCCACCCCCACACCGTAGATGTAAAAGATCTTTCTACTCCATTAGTTTCTTCCCCAGAACCGCTAGACTCTGGAATTCCATTCCAGGATCCTGCTTCCCTAACTGTACTGACATGCAGAAGTTCAAGTGCAACGTGAACCGACATCTTGCTGCCCAAATCCCTACATAGTGCACCAGTAGTTGCTGACCCTGATAGTAGCCGCCTACACCAAAGTGGCAATGTGCCTTGTTTGGGGTGAAAATGTAATAATATATATATATATATATATATATATATATATATATATATATATATATATATATATCTATATATATATATATATATATATATATATATCTATATATATATATAAACACACACACATATATATACACACATACACATATATACGCACATACATATACACACACATGCATATATATACATATACAAACACATGCATATATATATACACTTATATATGATTCTTTGAGGGGTTCAAAATGTATATAATACAATCATGAAGGGAAGACGAAAATTCATTATTAAAACGTTTAAAATAAAGTCAAAGTTTAAAATAAAGTATCGGAGTGAAGAGAAGAAAAGAAAAAAAAAATTGGGAAGTCAGCTGACCGGTTTCGCCCTCGCTTTATCAAAGCTGTATCGAGGGATTTGAGAAAAAAAAAACACGAATGGGAATCGAAAATATGTACAAATAAAAATAACGTTGCGTTACGTTATGTATGGGGAAGAAAAATTTTGGGGAAGCGATTGAAATACAGCAACGTTATATTACTCGAAGATCCTAGAGACTAATCACGCTCAAACCTAAGAGACATTCCTTCTGTTTACAGAGGGAACGCCTTCTCAACCGAGCGTGAACAGTCTCCAAGATTTTTAAATGAAAGTTTACGCATAAATTTATACTTTCGTATATTAATTTTATGTGAGTAAATTAAGTAGTTATATATATATATATATATATATATATATATATATATATATATATATATATATATATATATATATATATATATATTGCAATCATGAAGGGAAGACGAAAATTCATGATTAAAACGCTTAAAATAAAGTCAACGTTTAAAATTAAGTATCGGGGTGAAGAGAATAAAAGAAAGATAAATAGGGGAAGTCAGCTGACCGGTTTCGCCCTCGCTTTATACAAAGTTGTATCGAGGGATTTGAGAGAAAAAAAACATGAATGAGAATCGAAAATATGTACAAATAAAAATAACATTGCGTTACGTTATATATGGGGAAAAAGTTGGGGGAAGCGATGAAATACAGCAACGTTATATTACTCGAAGATCCTAGAGACTAAAAACGCCCAAACCCAAGAAGCATTCCTTCTGCTTGCAGAGGGAAGGCCTTCTCAACCGAACGTGAACAGTCTCCAAGATTTTTAAATGAAATGATGAGTGAGCACGACTCCGGATTGAAAAAGAATTCTTGCTAAAGTTCGCTGAACAAGACGGGTTTTTTATAAGGTGGTCAGTCATTGAAGACCCGTATGTATTACTTCAAAAGGATTTAAATTAAATAAACAGCACACCCTTAAACGGCCGTTCATTAGGGACGTATTATTTGTTATTATTAATAATTTTTATTTATTTATTTATGAAACATTTGAATATTTTATTTTATTCAAATAAATTCTATTTAATATTTTACGTGCATAAAAGTTATCCATGGACACACGTGTTTCTGGATATCACCTGACGTTAGCATGGATAAACTTTTAACAAGGTTCCAACTCGTCTTACCACCAGATCATGGTATCCTGCCAACTTTATGCACGATTTTTATCGCTTTTAAATGTAAGATGGTTGAGTTATTTATTTTGCTATCAAATTAAATTCAGGAAGATTGTTGGTTTATTTATTTTTATAAATAAAGGGCAGGTAACTCCTTAAAAACTCTCAGGAGCGTGAAACAATATCACAGAATCACTAATAAAAATATAAATAAATCAACAATCTTACGTTTAAAAGTGATAAAAATCGTACATAAATTTGACAAGGTACCGTGGTCTGGTGGTAAAATACCAGGTTACATATCGAACCTTCTTTAAAGATTAGCCATGCTGACTATAGGTAATGCACAGAAACACGCACGGATAACTTTTATGCACGTAAAAATATTTAATAGCTATTTAAATAAAATGAACTATTCAAATATTTGATACATAAATAAAAATTATATATATATATGTGTGTTACATAGAAAAGTAAAAGGACTAGTTTCTAAAACTAGAAAAGAATAAACAAGATATTCTAATAAAAAATATGATAAGTTTGTAACTGAAAACATTGTAGCATTAAAAATTTTACTTCTTAAATTCTTATTATTAATTTTAATTCTTAATGCTGCAATATTTTAAGTTATAAATTTATTATATTTTTACTAGAATATCTTGTCCTTTTCTTTTTAAGTTTTAGCAACTAGTTCTTTTACTTTTCTAAGTTTAATCTTAACCATATTACTTTTTATGCTCGGGTTTTTCTATGTAATCCATGATTTTGCCAGATATTGCTTGTCAACAATCCATAAAAATTATTACCAACTTCTCAAATTGATTAAATAAAAAAATTAAACAAACGACATAATTAAGTAAATAAATAGTCAGCAATCATTTTTGGCCGGCGAGTCAAGGCGAAAGGTCGGTTAGCGATTGAGCACAGCAACGGTGAATTATCAGCGACAGTACAGCTGAGCGACAGATCGGGACAGCGGTGAATTATTAACTACAGTAGGAGTTTAATCGACGTAATCGTGGCGACATGGCGAACAGCACGGGTGCGCAACGAGTGAAAACATTGCATGGAAGGCAAACAGATTTGGTTGCTATGATAACTAACAGCCAATTAGAAAGAAGCGTCTCTCTGTTCCTTACATATTCTGAGAACTTTTGAACAGCAGAAATTTATTGTAACTTTTGTTTAAGTGAACAAAAATTGAAAAAATTTCTTTCAAAAAATAGCCAAGAAGGTGACCTATGAACAGTAAAAATTGTTTGAAAGTTGGTCGCAAAATGAGTGAGCGGTGAATCTCAAAAGTAGTAAACCATATATTCAAGCACGGTAGTGGTTGAATGATGTATATATAAAGTCTACTTTGCGATTATACCCGGCGAACCAAATTGTCAGAGACAAATTCGACCTTAAAAAAGGACAGCTAAAACCTTAAAAAGTCGCAAAAATGGCGAGTGAATGCTTGGTATTTGGTAGTACACTACATAACCATAACAAAAACACAAAAAGAAAGGAAAATTAAAAAAATAGATTCAACGCATCCATTTCACCTCTTTGCAAAATTGTTTTGGGTGGGATTTTTAATCTTTTAGCTGAGAAAATGAGCTTTCACCCGAACATTTGGTGACGATTAATGTTTAAAATATGAGTGCATTTGTATGATGAAGATATGCAATTATGTTTGTGAGGCAGTTTATTTGGCTGGCAGCTTCCGATTTGTTCTTGACAAATTAGACTAGAAGACATGTCCACTAAACGTCCAAGCATGTGACGTTTTCAGCACATACCTAAAAGAATTCACTGGCTTCAAATGGAGACAAATACAACTTTATAAACCAAATCTACGGATATCTTTCAAATAAGAAAGCGTTTAATATGACATAATTTTTTAACATTAACCTCGATGATGCCACACAGTTTTTTTTAAAGACGAATGCGGAAAAATAGAAAATCTGTTCCGAATATATATACACACACACATATATATATATATATATATATATACATACATACATATATATATATACATACATATATATACAGGGTGTCCACAAAGTCTGGCTACATTATGTAGCCAGACTTTGTGGACACCCTATATATATATATATATATATATATATATATATATATATATATATATATATATATATATACAGGGTGCCCACAAAGTCTGGCTACATAATCTACAGGATGCTTCCACAAAATCTGGCTACATAATGTAGCCAGACTTTGTGGACACCCTGTACACACACACACACACACACACACACACACACACACACACACACACACACACACACACACACATATATATACAGATATATACATACATATATATATACATACACACACACACATATATATATACATATATACATATATATATATATATATATATATATATATATATATATATGTATATATATGGGTGTTCAAAAAGTAACGTTCCAAAAGTAACGTTCCAAAAGTAACCTATCCTATTTTTTATTCTGCTCAAATGATCAGAGAGGATTGCAAATTGTATTGCTATGATGACTGAACTTACGCATTCGCAACCTAAAAGTTTCTACTCTGTTGCAGATATTGACGGTGTGAAACCCTAAGAAGGAAACCCTTCTCATAGACGTGCGTCTAAAGCAAAAGTGTCTGTTGAACGTTTACTAAGCCAATGCAGTTTATCTTCATACAGTTAGATGGGTTCGTCGATTTCAGTGTGGCGACAGAGATATGAATGAGGAAGCGTGCTACGAACTTTTACGACCGAGGTATCGTTTATCGCTGGCAAAAATGGCATTGAGTGGTGACTATGTAGTAAGATAAATACTGGAGCACAAAAAGTCGCTCGTTTTAATGATACCATTTCCGTCTTTGTAGCTCTTCAACGTTTTAGTTTTTGAGTTAAAAATAGGAAGCCTTATGTTGGAACGAGAGAGAGAGAGAGAGAGAGAGAGAGAGAGAGAGAGAGAGAGAGAGAGAGAGAGAGAGAGGATAACTAGGGCAAGTATGTTAAAATAAAAAATTAAAAGTTCGTTCAGATGATTGTGTATATTTGTATTTTCTTTTCACATTTGTTCCTTTGCATTTTTTGCTGGGAATAAGTTATCATGCTGTGTGCATGTGTGCGCGTGTGTTTTCATGCACGCAAGAGTGCGTATATTAGCGTGTTGGTTGGTTGTTTTTGTTTTACGGCATATCAACCCTTTTCGGGTTATTTAATACCGAATCCAAAGATTTTTAAGAATTTTTTTTTAATAGGATATATTAGTTTTCACGTCAGTTTCTATTTAACCAATAGTTGGGACCCTAACAGGTACTACCACTCCGGGTCAGAGTGAACCTGGGAGCAATAGCAATTAAAGGGTGGCTTCACCCCCCCCCCCGAAAGCCCGCAAGCTGGGGCCTCCACCACTGGATATAGTTTAAGATCATATCTAGGACCCCCATTGATGGACTTTTACCCTTTGCAGGGGGGCAGTCGGCGTATTCTAATGCCCCACCGACAGGGCCTAGCGTGTTTGTGTTCAGTGGGTTGCGTGTGCATGTGTAAAAAGAGCCATGATAAAGAAGTCTAATACACGTTAATAGCCTGCATCCCACCGCAGGAAAATATGGATAGAAAACCAAATGCATCAAAGATAGTGCATTTCCTCTCCCCCAAATTGCCTGCGCATCCCTTTTGGCATTCCATGATAAGAGTGTAACAAACTATTGACAATAACCAAACGTTTCTTAAAGAAAGAAGGTAAAACCTGGGAGGATGGATAACATAAGATTGATTTGAGCGTCATCTCAGCCGGATTGAGCAGGGCAATTAGCAAATCGTGTCTGACTGAATGTCGGGGACATACCCTCAACTGGTATGAAGTACTGAAAAGAATAAAGAAGCCTGCTGCAAGAACCGTCCCAAAAGCAAAGCCTGCTATTTTTTAACAAGTTTAAGGGCTATGAAGACAGGAGTGGCACCATTATAACGAGAGACCTTTTATGCTTCAAAATGTATTTTTCTACATAGTCACCATCATTCTCAGTGCAGTTTTGTCAAGAATTCAATGACGCATCTCTGGTTCTGATGGACGTCCATGACAGGAGTTACTTTTTTATAGTCACACATCGTCAATATCTGCAACAGAGAGATGAAACTTTCAGATCATGATGCATATGTTTAGTCATCAGGATAATGATATTTGCAGTCTTTTCTGATCCATTCAGGTGAAACGGAAGCATTACTTTTTGAACGTATACGTATATCTTGTTGTTGTCCATAATGGCAGAATGCACAACAAACGTACATGTGTGTGTGTGTGTGTGTGTGTGCGCGTGCGCGCGCATTTATACACGTATGTGTGCATGCGAGTGGGCGCGTTTAGCGGAGAGTTGAGAGACGTGTCTCATACTGTTTTTATTCTAATTGATCTTATTACTAAACATCCCTGAAGGACATATAAACATCTAATTCAAGTAAACATTGATTCTAATGATACAAAAACAAAGATAAGAACGAAGATATTCACAGAATTGAAAGCAAAAAAAAATGTCCTTTTTGTTTGCTATTCCATTACATTCGATAATTACATGGACGTATAAACCGCCCCCTAGGAACGCGACCGCATGTAAGGACACCTGAATCCCTTGTCTTTACCACTCCCCTTTTCTGTCTTGCTTTCACTTTCTGACCTTCTATCTCTCTCTTTCATTCTTTCTCTTCTTCTTTCAACTATTTCAAATAAACCAAAGCCTTTTAACCGAGATAATATCCCCACACACATATATAAGTATTCTAACAGTAAAAGAATCCTTTGCCCGTTTCCATTCCACGTTAACGCATGCGCGGGAGTCAGCTTTTATAAAGTTCTATGATGACCTTATGTTAATTAGTTGAGTTAATTATGTAAAGCGTGAGAAAACAAAGTCAAGTCAACCGGTTCGCACTGCACATTCATTTCAGGTCGCCATCTTTGAGAATATAAAAATTAGAACGTGATCGAAATCTTGACGATTGCATTTGAGCAACTTGTTTTCGTATTTACTCGTCAATCGCTGACGAATCCGTCTACCCGGGATGAAAGGCTCTATAATATTAAAAGCCACAATCTGTATCTGGAATAAAATAAAAATCTAAATTTTATGCCTCCCGGAAACCACCGATTGCCATGGCTAATAACAATCTGCCTGAGAGCTCATCGTTCAAACTCCTGGCTTAACATTCACAGCCAACATGAACTGGAACAAATACATTGCGAAGACTGCTGCATAGAAGGGAGATTCCGTCTAAAAAAAAGGTACTCACCTGAGAGCATCCTGTATCTCTACAAAGCCACCATTCGCCCATGCATGAGTATTGTCGCCACATTTTGGCTGGTGCATCTACCACTAGTCTCTCCCTCTTAGATTAGGTCCGAAAAGGAGTTTCCAATCTAATAAATCCCGCACTTCAACCAAGCTCCGACACCTGCCCCAAGGACACAATTTTGAATCCCACTACAAATACTTTAGTGGAATATGTTCCGACGAACTTGTACTTTGGCGGCGTAAATATCATCGACTAACTCGGCAAGCATTAAAATCCCAGCTCTTCACTGTTAAAGTCACTAGATGCTGGAAAACTTTCTACTCTAATAGTTTCTTCTATCAAACAGCTAGACTTGGGGATTCCCGCCCTCTTTCCTGCTTCACTGACTGTATAAACATTCAGAAATAAAAATGTTATGTGAACAGATATCACGTCGTAACCCCTCACGTTCAACTGGCAATTTGCCTTGTTTGCGGCGAATAAGGACAAACAAAAATACGAGCGAACACTTTTGGTTGTATAAATATTAAAAAGAAATATACACGAAACTATATATGAACGTACTATTCTGTTTGTTTGACTTAAATTAAAGAATTATGAATTGCAACATATTTGAATGAAAATGGAAAGTAACTTTCACTGTTTATTCAAGCGAGAATTAAAAAACATTATAAAAGACGATATCTATAGCACGAACGTCATAACTCATTACTCAATAGGTCTCGGGCCTAACTAGTCAAATAAAAGCCTAACTAGTCAAATAAAAGCCTAACTAGTCAAATAAAAGAAAAAGAAACAATTGTTATGCAATGCTTTTTAGAGCAATTAGATCCTTTTTTTGTGAAACAGTTTTTCTTTTGCCACAAATTACGCCCCAGCTTTCACTATCACTTTATTTGAGCAATTTTTGTTTATATCTGCAAAGAGCAAGCAGCCACTATAGTCATAAAATCTATGTATACATCGCAAAAGATCATAAATAAAATTGCCCGACGATGTAATTCACAAAACGGCTCTATATCAAGATTAAACAGAACTAATGTAAATATTAATTTCAAATTATCCCGGAGTCTACGTTCGCATCGAATATGCATAAGTAGCACAGTGTTTTATTTCATATAATTTATAACTTGAATAATAACATGTAGATGGGAGTCAGAGCAGGAATATACAAATGTATTCAGTTATTCCCGAATAAACAGAAAATACATCATGAATAGATTGTTTTCCTACAAGTAAACCCAATGAAAACTATGTGATAATCTCATCAGACAAAAAAAAAAAGAGTTCTTTTCTTTTGGTCTTGTTATAAGCACCCCTCTGTACAATATTATACAGACAATGTAGATACACTCCTTCGAGAATCAAAGAGTTCCAAACACCGAGAGCGACAAACTCTCGCTTTTCAACCCATTTGTAACTAAACGTTTGTATTAACCCTAAGTGAATGTCCTGTGTTATGATTATCGGAAGAAAGATATATCATTTGACGACGAAAGATGAGCGTATAATATTTTGGAGACAAAAAAATTATTTCTAAGAAGAATTCAAAAAGAAAAAAAAACGTGAAACTGAACTTGGGAACGCACATGGTCGAAGGAAAAAGAAAATCATGGAGTCTGAGCGAAAGACGAAAACAAGTTCTAAAAAGTTAACGGATTAAATAATTCAACCAACTGAAAAGGAAAATTTTAAAAAGAATACGGCACAAAAATACAATACAAAACTAAGACACACAAAAAAGTAAAAAAAAATTTCTCAAAAGAAAAAAAAAAACGAAATTCAGTCTGTTTAGTTTCATAAATGAAAAAAAGGGGGAAAGAAAAATATTTGTTCTATTGCTAATCCATTTCAAATTTATTTTCTTCTAAGAAAAAATAAGAATAGATAAAGCTGCAAAAAAATAAACATATTCTTATGCTGTCGTGTGTGTATCGGCGGTCGGTTAGTGTCGCTGTTGTATTTTCTTCTCCAAATTTTTTCTAAATGGTTACGAAATAATATGTGCCTTTTTAAACAAATTCATTGAATTTATTTAGCACGTTTTTGTTTTACAATTATTTTTTTGTTGTTTTATTCTGTGCTTAAAATTTTAATATGGAGCAAATAACTGAACTCAGAAAAAAACATGCAGTTGGCCCTGCAAACGCAACAAAAGCAAAGGAACAAAGTGAATTATTATAAACTATATTAATGAGGCAAGTAGAAAAAAGATGGTCGGTTTACATCTGAAGGAATTGCAAACTCTTTACCAGAATTTTTTATGAACTAACAAATGGTCTGACTTTTCCAGCGTATTTTAGAAGATATGAAAATATTTTTTCTAAAAGATGTCAGTCGTGGTTTCACAAGGCAAAATTATTCTGCTGTTACAAAAACTTGGTACTCAGGAAAATACCAAGTATACAAATTTCATTCTCTCAAAGAAACCTGGAGATATTTCTTTTAAAGAAACAATAGATATATTATCGAGAATTTTCGGGGAGCGGGACAGTTTATTTTATACGCGACTTAAGTGTCTAAATATTATGAAATAAGATGAGGTGGATTTTATTACTTTTGCAAGAAAAGTAAATACCCAATGTGAATTATTCAGGACAAAAGACGTCAAAGAATATATGTTTAAATGTTTAATATTTGATCAGGGTTTAACAGCCGCTAAAGATAAAAAAGATTCGTTCAAGGATATTATCAATCATGAATCTAGACACTAAGATAACTTTACAAAAAGTTACGGAAGAATGTCGTCAAAAGCGGTTGAATTTAAAACAAGACATACTGAAGAAAAAAATATTGCCAAAATAGAAAGTGTTAAACAATGTGCTCACCATGAAAAATACTGCAGAACATGTTGAGGAAAAATCACTTCATAAAAAAGTGTTACTTTAAAAATAAAATATGCTATGAGTGCAGACATAAACGCCACAAATCAACGGTATGCACAAAAAAGACCGTAAGCCCGAAAGAATAAATACCATCTGATCTAAATAAAGTCCATAAAGTATAAGAAAAGAAAATATATTGATGTCAAAATAAATATCCGGAAAGAACACTGTCTTCTGGATGCTGGAGGTGATATATACCTAATCGATGAAGTAACTTCGAAGAAAATTGAATATCCAAAGTTACAAAATATGGAAAAATTGCCAGAGGTGTTTCTGGAAATAAACTAAAATTCAAAGATGAATTTTATACAAATGTGACACTGAATGAAAATACAGTAGAGACTAAAATTCATGTCATACCAGGAAAAATTCTAGTTTATTTGGTATCGACTTGATGATACTATTCAATTTCTGGGAGAAACCCATGAACTCGTTTTGTAGAATTTATTCCAACAATTTATGGATACCATGTTAGTAGGCGTAGATTTTGCAATGGCTTACTCAAACGATATTCTAATAAGAAGCAAGAATGTTGAAGAACATAAAATCCATATTCGTGAGGTATTCGAGAGAATAGTAAACTACTGATTTAAAGTGGCTCCGAAAAATATGAATTTTGTATGGACAAAATTGAATATTTAGGGCAAATAATTGATCGGAAAAGTAACCCAAATAAGAAAAGCAATTAGATACGTGCCTAGACTGGACAATATAGTGAAATTAAAGTCATTCTTGGATATGAGGAACTACTATAATCCTTATATCCCCAATAGCATGGATTAAGAGCACTGTTGAATGAATTATTGAAGAAGAATAAAAGATGGCGCTCGACAAAAAAAAAAAAATGCGAGGAAACATTCTAAAAAATGAAAAAAGTGTTTGTTATCGGATCTAGCTTTGACACATCATGATCCGAAGAAGGAGTGTATTGTAGCAGCAGATGTGAACGAATACGGTTTAGGAGCTGTGCCTCTACATAGATTAGAAGATGGGTCTACTAAACCAATTGATCACGCCTCAAAGTCTGGTAATTATATACGCTATGAACAAATTTCATAGATTAATTCATGGAAGATCATTTGTCTTGCAAACTGACCATAAACCATTTCTGTCGATTTTTGGTTAAAGAAAGGTGTTCCTACACATACCGCAAACAGATTGCAGACATAGAGCATTATTTTGCTCAACAAAAATTTAAATATGAAACACTTACCATCTAAGAAAATTGCACATGCAGATGGTCTGTCCAGATTGATTCCAAGTAAAACGGAATTGCTCGAAGAAACGGTTATAGCATCACTAAAAGAAGAAAATGAAATAAAATATATGCTAATAAATATTGTTAGAGAACTATCTGCAACACTCGAAGAAATAAAAAAAGCAGCAAAAATAAATACATTAACAACATAAAAAACAAGTGTGGCAAAATGAAAAGAAGAAAAAAGGATTAAAAGTGTTTCTGTTTTCAGTATGTGACGAAACTCTAATGTAATACCGCAAATGTTACAAATAAAAATTCTCTAAAGATTTCATATGGGCCATCCTGGAATCTCCAGAATGAAAGCTCTATGAGGGGATATACATACTGTTCAGGTATTTGGTCGTATTGGAGCAAAAAACAATTGTTAGTGACAATGGTACCATGTTCACAGGACAAGAATTTAGAGACTACTGTGAATCACTGTCCACGGAACATATCACAGCACTAACTTATAACCCTTAGACTAACGGGCAAACAGAAAGGTTTGTTGATACTTTACAAAGAGCATTAAAAAAGAATAAGTACATCAACACTGAGAAAAAGAATATTAAAAGATACTCAAAAACCAGAATATTAATGTAAATTTGTCACCAGCTGAAATAATGTTTACCAGAAAAGTACGTTCTGGGTTTGACCGATTAATTTCGAGAAAAAAAAAGAGAAAAATTATTAATGATAATGCAAAAAAAGTTTTCTTTAAAAGCTATCGGGCAGGAAAGGGTTTTTGAGAAGATGGAATAGCCTCAAAAAGAATCAGGAGAATTGTCTATATCATAAAAGGACGCACATTTCCCATAAAAGACATATAAACCAATTGAGTCCAAGATACATGGAAACGGTCGAAAACCGAGAGCTACCAATGGAAGTGTTGTAAGACAATTTCGAAATGGAACCTTCAAACAACAAGGAAATACCAACGGAAGTATCAGTAACTCCGAAAACTAATCACTCTCCAAAATCGAAGAATACACAAATGCAAACTATATATATATATATATATATATATATATATATATATATATATATATATATATATATATATATATATATATATATAGATATAGATATATATATAGATATATATATAGATATATATATAGATATATATATATATATATATACACAATAACAAAATCTAAATTTATAAGCGATAAAAATAAACAGTATAATTAATCTAGGGACTATGGCCTAACGGTTAAGGCACCGGACTGTGGTAAACATGGTCTGAGGTTCGATCCCTAGAAACAGTTGAACTACGCTGACGAGAGGTAATGACCTCGAAACACGCGTGTACGTAGATTACTGTTTTAAAAATAATAAATAAATAAAAACGTTATATACGTCCAAACAAATTAAAAAGGGCGACTTTCTAAGTAAATAAAAAAATGAGCTTCGAGGCGGAGCCAATATAACCGTATGTATCGCTTGAAAAAACAACAATAACAAAATCTAAAAATTTATAAGCGATAAATTAAGTATAATTAATCTAGGGAGTATGGCCTAACGGTTAAGGCACCGGACTGTGGTAAACATGGTCTGAGGCTCGATCCCTAGAAACAATTGAACTACGCTGACGAGAGGTAATTTACTGTTTTAAAAATAGCATATATATATATATATATATATATATATATATATATATATATATATATATATATATGCAAAGGTCACCTCTGTAAACTTTGACCTCTTGGCAACCAAATCTTCGTCCAAAAACTGATTAAAAAGCTTGCTGCATGTCTGAATACCCTTTATGTAAAATTTGAAATGTTTAGACCCAACATTTGCTGAATAGTTTGCTAGAGACCGAAAATGTAAATGGCAGCTCAAATCTTCGACCAAAATTCGATTAAAAAGCTGGCACTATTTCTGAATATACTTTATGTAAAATTTCAAGTGTTTAGACCAAACATTAACTGAGTAATTTTGTACAGACCGCAGAAGTCAATATTTAAACAAATTTGACTCCAATTTTGACCCCTTAACATTCATTGTTTTGGTCTCAAATCAAATTAAAAAGTTTATCCATGTCCAAATAATCTAATCTAAAATTTCAAGTGTTTAGATCCAAAATTGGCGGAGGAGTTTGGTAGAGTTTTCAAAGGTCAAGTCGTTGAACTTTGTCCCCTTGACAGGCAAATTTCTGGTCGAAAACCGATTAAAAAGATTTTCCCAAATCTTAATACCTTTTATGTCAAATCTCAAAGACTGGAAATTGACAGAGTTATTGCGTAGGGAAATGTACACACAAAGACGCACGCACACATGCACCGACAGACAAATTTCACTTTTATAGATATATAGATAGATAAATAAATAATATATATATATATATATATATATATATATGTGTGTGTGTGTGTGTGTGTGTATGTGTAAGATAAGTATATTTCAGTTTGCTAAAACAGTTATATTTTCTTAGGGTATGCTTTCCCGATATATAGCATAATCCCGTTGACACACGGTTTCTGGTGAATTATCAAAGTTAAGCGACGTTAAGTCTGGTCAGTACTAAAATGAGTAACCAATTGTGGAATATCAGATGCTGTATGTGCTCTTGGGTATGCGGGTATATATAAAACATGCGGAAGCTGAACACTCCTGCCGTGTATGTGCACAGTTCCACGTCACATTTTGGGGCAAAGTGTAGTCCCTATTAGCCTTCCTCTGATATTCCAAATGTGTACCATAAGTTGGTAGATGGAGCACCTCAGTCCTGGTGAAGGCAATCCATCTAGGAGAAGGACACTCTGATGAAAAACAAATCGGATAGAAAAAGTTCGCTATCCCTGTACGACAATCTTCTAATGATGATATCACAAACAAATTGCTCGTTTCCAACCGGAAGTAGTAACACTTGGAGAATTATCATGAGAAATGTTAACTCAATCCCAAAAATCAATAGGATGTACTATTCCATGTTAGTGCGCAATCTGGTATAACCGAAGATAGCAAAGCTGGAAATAAATACTGTCTTTGAGACTGACACCCATAAAAAGGAAATAAGAAATATCTTTGACGTAATTTCATTTCATTTATAACTTAAAATGACAGAAATGAAAAACTAAAAAGAAAGTCAAAAATTTCAGAACTTCAAGCAAGAATGAACACCCTGTGTGCGCCGAGGAGATTAAAGACTATATTTCCATTAATATCATTTTATCATACCGCTCCTCTATCGAATCAATCCTTGGATTCACTCCTAAACTGATTATTATAAAATGTACAAATTAAAACAAACCGCTAGTATGCTGTTATAGGTTAGGTACAAAACAACAGTCAGGTTTCTTATTAAATACCGGATGATGCCGGATTTTCTGTTAATTCATTTATAAACGAGATGTAAGTACTACGAAACCGTACCACTCATCCTCGGTGGAGCGCAGCGGTCTTATGATGCTACAAAAGAAAAGAAAGATTACGAGAAAGGAAGATAGTTTGTATACAGTTGGGAGCACCCTTTTGCACACTCCTTATAATAGTACTTCCGGTCGAGAAAATACACACAGCTTGAGAGGGATGTGTTCATACCTTTCTCCAACTGTATTACAGAGTAAGTGAATACAATTGATTTGATTAGATTGTAACTCGGCTTAACCTATTTCATAGTTCGTGGGTTTCCATCATAGCATTCACGCCTCCATAGTAAAAGTAAAAATTGCGGTAAGAACTTACGAGATTTACACACGATTTTCCCAGTTGTTTCGCCCAGTTAATTAACAGCATGAATATTTTCTTTGAATTAACTTCCAGGAAAACAATGGATTTCGCCCACAAAACCTTAAAGACACAAATAATCTCACAACAAACAAATATTAATCGCTGCGATTTAATGGCCGATTTTATTAACTGCCCACGCCCCTAATTACCTGTAATTCTACCTGGCTCTGGTTTTATATGCGTCTATACAATTCTGTTAGAGGTTTTGTCCGTCAGTTTTTCACGCGTCAATTTAAAATAGCATCTCATCGTTAGACGGTTAGATTTTAATAGACGCATATTATTTTAGATGCAGCTATCGATGTGTATAAGAATCTCTATTTTCAGTCTATCTGTCACGTTTGTTTAAAATAACATTTAGTTTATCTGTCATACTTATGTTTGAAATAGCATTTTCGTTGGTCTGTCACACTTAAGTATGAAATTCATATTTTTTTGTCTGTCACGTATAAACTTTAATAGCACTTTCGCTAGTCTGTAACGTATGGGTTTGAAATAACATGCTTGTTGGGCATGCTCTATCTCGAAGAATTTTCGTTGTTTTCTGATGCTTAAATTTGAAATAGCATTTTCGTTGGTTTATCACACTTAAGCTTGAAAAAGCATTCTCGTTGGTCTCTCGGGCTTGATTTTGAAATAGCGTTTTTATTGATCTGTCACACATAAGTTTGAAATAGCATTTTCATTGGTCTGTCAAACATAAGTTTGAAATAACATTTTCATTGGTCTGTCAAACATAAGTTTGAAATAACATTTTCATTGGTCTGTCAAGCATAAGTTTGAAATAACATTTTCATTGGTCTGTCAAACATAAGTTTGAAATAACATTTTCATTGGTCTGTCAAGCATAAGTTTGAAATAACATTTTCATTGGTCTGTCAAACATAAGTTTGAAATAACATTTTCATTGGTCTGTCAAGCATAAGTTTGAAATAGCATTTTTATTGGTCTATCAAACATAAATTTGAGATAACATTTTCATTGGTCTGTCAAACATAAGTTTGAAATAGCATTTTTATTGGTCTGTCAAACATAAGTTTGAAATAACATTTTCATTGGTCTGTCAAGCATAAGTTTGAAATAGCATTTTTATTGGTCTATCAAACATAAATTTGAGATAACATTTTCATTGGTCTGTCAAACATAAGTTTGAAATAGCATTTTTATTGGTCTGTCAAACATAAGTTTGAAATAGCATTTTCGTCGCTGAACACTCAGATTCAACAGATTCATCTATTGTCATTATATTCCAGAATTTTAAGTAACTATCACTGGACTTTAGTAAAAGGAGTTCCTTGTTATTTAGCGATGAGAGAGATGCGTTCTTAAAATTACAACACACACAAAAAAAAAAAAAAAAAAAGTGTTGTACTAGGAGACCGCTCCCATTCTCATGAACTGCGTTCTTGCGAAAAGTCATTGCATTAAATGGTGACTCCTGTGTAAAAAAAAAATTGTCACATGGGATATGTCTTTCATTCAATTTAAAGCATTCAGTATTCGATCTACTCGTCTAAACATGTCTTAAAGAGCTTGCTGCAAAATGCTTTATTGATATCAACTGGACGTTCGATCGAAGGACCTTGTTGGCAAAGACTTCAGCATGACAATGGTCTCAACAGAGAAAATCGAGTTTGCGTACAATAAATCGGTGTAATTGAATAATTATGATAATAACGCGCATAACCAATCTATCTTATTAGCTTATTTCACAGTAAGTTCACACTTTTGTCACTTCATGTGGGTTGCGTATGTGGATTAGTAGGCCTCGCAATTTCAATTGACAAATGAATCGACCATCTTTGCTGGATAAAGCATCTTCGTAATCTTAGGGTGTGCATTACGTTGATGAATATCTGGCAGCAGAAATCACTGATGTTTTATGTTCACATTCTTTTGATGATGCATTGCAACATTTTGGTATCCAATGAATTTATGCCAATTTTTTTATTTAAACAATTTGCAGTTGAGGGAGATTGATACCCAAACGCGATACATGCAAACGGTGGCCACTTTGGTCATATCATCATCATCACTCCAGCTAATCGTAAATATAAAAAAGCCTGATGTTTGAAAAAGCAGTGTGCAGCATCTTATATATATATATATATATATATATATATATATATATATATATATATATATATATATATATATATATATATATATATATATGTGTGTGTGTGTGTGTGTGTGTGTGTGTGTGTTTTAAAAATTATAGGCAGAAGTTTCTCGAGAGCTCTTTCGGCTATCATCTCGTCAGGAGAAAATCGATAGCGAACAGAATAATATTGTGTCGAAAAATAAAGAGTTCTAATGGGGAACTTATTAAATGTGCCAAAAGTACGGGGACACTAAATAAATTTATTTACATTTAAAAACGATTAAAATATTGGCAAAACGAGGGAGAAAAAAAAAGCGGGAGAAAAGATTCAATGTTCCCCAAAGAGAAGCAATGCGTTTGATGTTTTTTTTGCCGGCACAAAGAAGGTTGACGCACCGCAATAGAGACAGACTCCAAAATCTTTAAATGTTTTTTTTGGAGTCCGCTCTGTGTAGCACCTCGAACCAATCTATGTTATATCTATCGGCGCAGCACGGGTTGTCAACCAAATGCTGGCCAATAGCAGAGTCCAAGGCTGCAGAAGGAGGGCGACCACCAGACCCCATCCCCCCTTGTCTGATCTTCGATGGAACATGTTGGTTTATACGAGTCAAAAGGTGCAAGGATGTTCGCCCAACATAACCAGCATCGCACTGGCATCTAAACTGATATACAATATTACTATTTTGGATGTAAGGCAAACTATCCTTGCGAAAAGACGGAAAAGCAGGTCTCGTAGTATATACCAAACGCAAGGACACAGAATTGAAGCAGTCGTAAATACTTCTTCGAATCTGTTTGGAAATTCTATTACTCCCCTCCCCAATCCACGGTAATTTCAAATAAACCGGGCATTTCAAGGGTCCAAACTTTTTAGGGGATTTAAAATCCGCAACCTTTTTAAAAATACAGTCATCAATAAGGTCAACAGGATAACCATTATTGATGAATATTTCCCTAATCTTATCGAGTTCGGCATCTAATCTGTTAGGCGAACAAATCATGAGGGCTCTATCTACCAAAGTATTAATTAGGCCGACCTTACGTGATTTTGGTACAAAAGACAACCAGTTCACATATAGGCCAGTAAATGTCGGCTTTCTATAAATTGTAGTGAGAAAGCCCCCCCCCACCTTGAGCGTTCGACAAGAACATCCAAGAAAGGAAGCGAATTGTCCTTCTCACTTTCCATAGTTAACTTAAGAGCCCCATGTAAAGAATTCAACCTATTAAAAAATATCGACGCTTCACTTTGCAATGGAAAAATAGCAAAAGTGTCGTCAACATACCTGAAATATGCAGTGGGTTTAGTTGTAGAATTAAACATAACGGATTCATGGTACCCGACGAAAATATCCGCTAAAGTTGGGGCCAACGGACTCCCCATTGAAACCCCGTCAACCTGACAGTACATAATATCACAAAAACTAAACTCCACGGATTTAGTACACATTAAAATGAGTTCAATAAGAATCTCTTTAGAAAAGGGTGGAGCAGTCAGGCTACCATCATATAGAGCGTCGGTATATATGCGTATGGTCTCATCCAACAGTATGTTGGTAAAGAGACTAGAGACATCAAATGAGCACTTAAAAGACGTCTCTTCATTTGAATCCAACCCACGTACATAATCAACGAACCGAAAAGAATCTGGGATACAATGCGTGGTGTATAACTCGCGCACAGGTTGTAGAATTTCCACAAGCCACTGAGCCAAAGAATGTTGTGCTAAACCAACCATTGATAAAATAGGTCTCAGTGGAACCCCTTGCTTATGGATTTTGGGGAGACCATACATTCTGGGACGTTGTCACCCAGAGGGCCATATCCTGTCATAGACATCCTTGCAAAAAACCCTTCTTTTTAAATAATGCAAGTAGAGTCTTTGCATTTTAGCCTCGTAAATGCAAGTATTATCCGTCAACTCGACAGGGCCCAGTTTACGGAATTTCGAAACATCATTGAGAATGATTGCTATTTTCTCAACGTAGTCCGATTTATCCAAAATCACCACTCCTGCACCTTTGTCTGGTTTACACATATAAATATCAGTATTAGACTTTAACACTTTCATAGTCTTAAATTGCGTTATGTTCCAGACAAAGTCGCTATGATCGACAGGAAGGTTAATGTATCGGTGAGCTAAGGCAACTAAATAAGATTTCATCCCAACAATTTTTTTCCGGGGAATTCGGCACATTATGTACAAGTTGAGAGAAAAAAAAAAGCGGGAGAAAAGATTCAAAGTTACCAAAGAGAAACAATGCGTTTGATGTTCCTTTTTGCCGGCACAAAGAAGGTTGACGCACCGCAATACAGACATAGATACACTAAATGTAGATGAAAACAATAAACATAGATGAAAACAATAAATGTAGATGAAAACAATAAATGTTGATAAAAACAATAAATGTAGATGAAAACAATAAATGTTCATGACTACGATAAATGTTGATGACTACAATAAATGTAGATGAAAACAATAAATGTAGATGACTACAATAAATGTTGATGAAAACAATGAATGGAGATGAAAACAACACATGTTGATGACTACAATAAATGTAGATGACTACAATCAATGTAGATGAAAACAATAAATGTAGATAAAAACAATAAATGTTGATAACTACAATAAATGTTGATAACTACAATAAATGTTGATGAAAACAATAAATGTTGATGAAAACAATAAATGTAGATGAAAACAATAAATGTAGATGAAAACAATGAATGTAGATGACTACAATAAATGTAGATGACTACAATAAATGTAGATGAAAACAATAAATGTAGATGAAAACAATAAATGTAGATGAAAACAATGAATGTAGATGACTACAATAAATGTAGATAAAAACAATAAATGTAGATGAAAACAATAAATGTAGATGAAAACAATAAATGTAGATGAAAACAATGAATGTAGATGACTACAATAAATGTAGATGACTACAACAAATGTAGATGAAAAAAATAAATGTTGATGAGTACAATAAATGTAGATGGAAACAATAAATGTAGATGAAAACAATAAATGTAGATGAAAACAATAAATGTAGATGAAAACAATAAATGTAGATGAAAACAATAAATGTTGATGACTACAATAAATGTAGATGACTACAATAAAAGTAGATGAAAACAATAAATGTAGATGAAAACAATAAATGTAGATAAAAACAATAAATATAGATGAAAACAATCAATGTAGATGACTACAATAAAAGTAGATTACTACAATACATGGAGATGAAAACAATAAATGTAGATGAAAACAATAAATGTAGATGACTACAATAAATGTAGATGACTACAATAAATGTTGATGACTACAATAAATGGGGATGAAAACAATACATGTAGACGAAGACAATACATGTTGATGACTACAATAAATGTAGATGACTACAATAAATGTAGATGAAAACAATAAATGTTGATGACTACAATAAATGTAGATGACTACAATAAATGTTGATGACTACAATAAATGTAGATGAACACAATAAATGTAGATGAAAACAATAAATGTTGATGAAAACAATAAATGTAGATGACTACAATAAATGTAGATGAAAACAATAAATGTAGATGACTACAATAAATGTAGATGAAAACTATAAATGTAGATGAAAACAATAAATGTTGATGAAAACAATAAATGTAGATTACTACAATAAATCTAGATAACTGCAATAAATGTAGATGAAACCAATAAATGTAGATGAAAACAATAAATTTAGATGAAAACAATAAATGTAGATAAAAACAATAAATGTAGATGACTACAATAAATGTAGATGAAAACAATAAATGTAGATGAAAACAATAAATGTAGATGACTACAATAAATGTAGATGAAAACAATGAATGTAGATGAAAACAATACATGTAGATGAAAACAATAAATGTAGATGAAAACAATAAATGTAGATGAAAACAATAAATGTAGATGACTACAATAAATGTAGATGAAAACAATGAATGTAGATGAAAACAATAAATGTAGATGAAAACAATAAATGTAGATGAAAAAAAACAAATGTTGATGAAAACAATAAATGTTGATAACACAATAAATGTAGATGAAAACAATAAATGTAGATGACTACAATAAATGTAGATGAAAACAATAAATGTAGATAAAAACAATAAATGTAGATGACTACAATAAATGTAGATGAAAACAATAAATGTAGATGAAAACAATAAATGTAGATGACTACAATAAATGTAGATGAAAACAATAAATGTAGATGACTAAAATAAATGTAGATGACTACAATAAATGTAGATGACTACAATAAATGTAGATGACTACAATAAATGTAGATGAAAACAATAAATGTAGATGAAAACGATAAATATAGATGAAAACAATAAATGTTGATGACTACAATAAATGTAGATGACTACAATAAATGTAGATGACTACAATAAATGTAGATGAAAACAATAAATGTAGATGAAAACAATAAATGTTGATTACTACAATAAATGTAGATGACTGCAATAAATGTAGATGAAAACAATAAATGTAGATGAAAACAATAAATTTAGATGAAAACAATAAATGTAGATGACTACAATAAATGTAGATGACTACAATAAATGTAGATGAAAACAATGAATGTAGATGAAAACAATACATGTAGATGAAAACAATAAATGTAGATGAAAACAATAAATGTAGATGGAAACAATAAATGTAGATTACTACAATAAATGTAGATTACTACAATAAATGTAGATTAGCATGAATGTATATTACTACAAAATATGTTGATGACTACAATAAACGTCGATGATTACAATAGATGGTGATGACTGCAATAAATGTAAATGACTTCAAGACATGTATATAACTCCAAAAATGTAGACGATTACATTATATGCAGATGAATACAATTGAGGTAGATGACCTCATTGATGCAGACGACTACAATAAATGTATATTATTTACACATCTTTATTCATTTTTTACCCCAAACAAGGCACAGCGCCACTTTGAAGTAAGGGGCTACTATTGAGGGCATAAGTTTCAAGGATATTATGAAGGGAGATTAATGACAAGATGTTTGTTCACATTACACTTGAACTTCTGCATGACAATCCAGTTGAGAAAACAGAACCCCGAAAGCGAGTTCCAAAGTCTAGCAGTTCTGGAGAAGAAACTATTGGAGCTGAGGGCTTTCTTACACCTAGGCATCGCTAGTGTGTAGAGGTGGGATTTAGCTGCTTGTCGTGTTTAACGAGGGTATTTATGTCGAGGGGGTACAAGTGCTTGTAGTTCGTCAGAGCATTTACCATTAAAATACTTGTAGAACAGGCAGAGGGATGCTACATTTCGTCGATGGGACAGAGACTGAAGCCTTGATGACAATTCAGGACCTATCAGGTTGGCGACTCTCTTTTGAACCCTGTCAAGAAGTGAGAGACAATTAGCAGATGCACTAGCCCAAATGTGACAACAGTACTCCATACATGGGTGAATGGTGGCCTTATAGAGGTGCAGGATACTTTCAGGCGTAAGCAGTTTTCTAGCAGGGCAGAGAGAGTCCACATTCTTTGCAGTATCCTTGGCAATGCTCTCAATCTATCTATTCCAGTTTATGTTCCCTGCAAACTTTAGGCCGAGGAGTTTAAAGAAAGTACTTTCAGGTAATGTGTCCTTGGCCATTGCTATTGGTGGTAGAGAAGGTTTCTTGTAATTATTGAAGGGAACAAGCTCAGTATTGGCAGCATTGAATGTGACCCTCAATTTTTGTCCCAATACCACTACAGATTGGAGGTCATCCTCTAGTGTTTCTGCCATTTTCTTTGATATGTGTTCATTTGTTTTTCCCTCGTGCCTGTTATAGAAAGTGGTGTCGTCAGCAAATATACCCATCTCTGAAACAATTTTATCAACGAGGACATTTATGAATATCAAGAATAATAAAGGTCCAAGGATAGATCCCTGAGGTACTCCCGAATTTATATCATATTGTTTAGATGTACGACCGTCGAGGACAATCTGGAGTTTTCACTTACTTAAGAAGGATTTAATTACATTATGTGTTCTTCCAGTAATACCGTATGATCTAATTTTCCTTAAAAGACTATCGTGCCATACCCTGTCAAAAGCCTTAGATATATCGAGGGCTACCGCTCCACCCCCTGTTTTGTCCAATGAACGGTATATACGTTCAGAGATTACAGTTAGGATATCTGCTGTGGAACGGGCTTGCCTAAATCGATATTGATTGTTGGTCAGGAGTGCAAGTTTGATTAATTAAGGACTCAAATATTTTGGTGAAAAGCGGGAGGAGGCTAATAGGGCGATAATTTAATGGGTGAGTTCTTTCGCCAGAATTCTTGAAAACTGGTACCACAGAAGCGGTTTTCCAGCAGTCAGGAAAGCAAGATTCGTTAAGGCATTTGTTGTAAAGTTTAGAGAGAACTGGAGCAACCTCAGCCGGGCATTTTTTAATAGCACAGCCGGGATGAGATCGGAGCCACATGCTTTTGATATGCCTAGGTTTTTATGATACCATGTACCTAAGAGGGGTAATTTTCAAATCATTTTGTGTTGCGTCTGTCCACAAAGGAAAGTCAGGGAAGAAATAGTGTGCCGTGTCCACTATGGAGTCAGAGACAAACCAACTGGCAAGCAGGTTAGCCTTCTCGGTTGCCGTGTAAACAACCTCATGATTGATAGTGGTGGAATCGTTGACTGCCCATTATTTACTACACTGTTGTAGATTTTCCAAAAATCATGGGTTCTTAATTTCTGTGCTTCGATGCATTTTCTAATGGTTTCATTGTATTCTGTCTTAGCTGTCGCTATTTTTCTCTTACAATTACTTCTAGTTCTATATACTTCTGTCTGTTTGAACTGGACTTATGTCGGTTGAATCTGCGGAACGCATGCTGCCTTTGAGCAATGGCAGCTGCACAAATAGAAGTAAACCATTGGGGAGAGTGGGGCTTGCTATAGAATTTCCGTGTGGGAACATGTGCTTCAGTTGCAGTTTTGAACCATTCAGTGGTCTCATCTGCGCACTGTTCATCTGGGAGAGAAAAGATATTTCCCCATTGGGCATCTCTGATGAGACCCCTGATGGCTTCTCAGTCAGCCATTTCGTAATACCTCGTTGTTTTGAGTAGTGGGTGTTCAGTTTTGGGTCGAGAATTTGAGGTGATCTATCTAGATGACCAAAGTAGATTTTGATTACCACAATAGATTTTGATGAGTACAATAGATGTAGAGGACTACAATAAATGTGGTTAACTAAAATAAATGCACATGACTACAATACATGTAGATGGCTACAATAGATGTATTAAAAGCTTGATGCAGGTTCAGCATGGTCAGAGTCAGAGATAAACTTGTTGATGCGAATAGTCCGTATTGCATTAATTTTAAAAATTGAATTTTTCCAAAATAGCAGAGGCAGCGAATGTTTTTATTGAATATCGAAATCTCCCGCCAGCAATGTTTTTCAACCGATTACAGTTTTACAAATATTAATTTCCGAAAATGCGCACGTACTATAAACACCCAGACACACAATATCCCTTAGTTTGTTCCGGTATTATATTCATATTCAACTTTGTATAATTTTGATGCCGTTAAAAACTTACATCTATCCATTTGGAGGTGGATGGTTTCGATAGGCACAAAGGGAAACTTCCACGGACTGTTAAACAGTGCCAGCATATACACACTGTTAAATGAACATAAGTATATACACTTTCTTACTGAATACACCCTGTTAAACGAACGCATGTACACATAATCCATATACTCTCTCCCTAATAAAACAAAGACACGCTAATATATGCACACTATCGGGGCGGGGGCGACGTTGTCCGGGATTGAATGTGCATTAACATATTTTCTACGCTCCTGTACATTTATTGTGATCGAAATCGATGAATTACCTGCTCTAGTTGAGGACCCACCGTCGGGTTTGTTGGTAGGAACCGTTTCATTCCTCACCGCAGTAACTTAATCCAGAATATCTTGTGATTTATATTATACTCACAGAATAATTTATTCTGAACACGCCCGTCTTTTGAAGGAATCTATAGTTGATTTTATAGGCCGAGCCTTTGTACTTGTGCGGTGGTAAAACTTCTCAAATGTACTTGCAATGTTAGCTTTTATAAAAATGTACACTTTTGTCCAAATACTTCTTTAATCAGATTTTTTTTTTGATTATCAATTTTCGATGCTAAACAGACGCATACAGATGCAAAACCTACATCAAGTATCTTCGTGTGAAATAAAAAGATCGGCCCAGCCGTTTCTCAAGTCCATAGGGAACTCTCTCACACACACAAAGTTTCTTTATTCCGTTTCTCTTTACATATAAAAAAACTACACTTTCTTAGATACATTGAGAGCATTGCCAATGCTGCTGCGAAAAAGGTGGACTCTCTCTACCATGCTAGAAAGCTTCTTACGCCTGAAAGTATTTTGTACTTCTATAAAGCCACCATTCGCCCATGAATGGAGTACTGTTGTCACATTTGGGCTAGTGCATCTGCTAATTGTCTCTCACTTCTTGACAGGGTTCAAAAGAGAGTCGCCAACCTGATAGGTCCTGAATTGTCATCTAGGATTCAGTCTCTACTTCAAAGTGCCTTGTTTGGGATGGAAATTGAATTAAAAAAATGAATGTTCATTGGACACTTTGAACTTTCATTCCTTCAAGTAGTTGTTAGACTTCGTCATTCTTTCATCTGATAACATCGTATCTTCAACAGAGTCAAAATACATAAGCAGGAGGCAATGCTCGGAGGATTACACATTTTATGACCGAGCTTAGTCAAGTTATTCCTCATTCCAAAAACGAGCGTCTAATAAATCAAATTAAACCATAGGTGCCAGACTGATACCAATGTATTGGAATCAGAAGCGAATTTTGTTTTACGTATCGACTCTTGATTGGACAAAATCTCCAATCATTAGTTTCTTTAAGCCAATCAAAGACGCGAGAATATTCACGTCGGATTCTAGCGAAATGAAGACGAGTGCTTAATTTTTCCTTGCATGCAAACTTTTTTTTTTTTGCCAGGACGCTCATGGATTCATTAAAATCTCATTCATTGTCAACGCTTCACCTTTCGTTATTTTAACAAGCTCTCAATAAAAAGGAATACTTATGGTTGTTTTTTTGTTTTGATGATGTATTTATTGTTGCAAACTGATAATTTTGTTAATATTGAAAATTGAATTTAAGTTTGTGGTACGTAAAGAAGGAAAAAATGTATCGGATGCTTTTTAGCGCATGATCATTTGTTTGGCTTTAAAATAGCAACTCTGCTCACGATTAGAACATTGCAAATTACGTGGATTTTCTGGAATATTTTTCTTGGATATAGTTAGAACCCACTTGAAATATACCCTCTTTCACTAACAAACAAATGAACTAAAAATGAGTCCAGACAGCTAAAACATGTGGTGACAAGGGGGGGAAAAAATTAATTAATAACGGTACGTGGCTTCAACTCTTCACCAATCACGATCCGCATGTATTAAAGCAACAAAATAAAAACAAACAAAACAAAGAGAATTAATTAAAGATAAAAGAACGACCTTGGCAGAAATAAATACATTTGAATTAGAAATTAAAGAAAAAAAAAACATTCCGCAAGAAAAACCAAGCAAATCTTGAGAAAATAATAGAACTGATTTTCTTTCTCTTTTTTTTTATTATTTGTTTTATATCTCTCCACATGACCTAGCTTTAATGTCCCGTTTTTCGCCGTCAAAACAATATTACCTAAGAAACTATTGTTTTTAGGACGTTTCTTCATTTTCTGAACGTGTCTGTTCGGTCGACAGGAATTGCAAAGGAGGGGCGTGTGAACGTCCTCGTCTTTTTATTTAGAATTGGAAATGAAGCTCTGATCTAGTTTCCGACTTGTGTGAGAAGATGGGCGAACGGAAACATCGAAAGCTGTTAAAAGGAAAAACGTGAGGAAGGAGGTGAGCGAAATAAATTAAGAAATGAATAAAACAGGACAGAAGAGACAAATGAAGAAATCAAGAACGACAACTGAATCAGGAAATAATGAATACAGCAGACAGGGGAAAGAAAGGAAGAAAGAAAGTAAAGAATGAAGAAAGTAAGCAACAAGTTGAATGAGAAAGAAAGAGGGGGGAAAACAAGAAAAGGGGAAGTGAATAAGGAAGAGAAAAGGATACATAAAGTGACTAGACAATAATTAATGCAATCTATCTATATATCTATAAGAGTGTACGTGTCTGTATGTCTGTGTGTCTGTCTGTCTGTATGTCTGTGTACATTTCCCTACGCAATAACTCTGTCAATTTTTAGTCTACAAACTCGAAATTTGATATACAGGATACTGAGATTTGGGAAAATCTATGTGATCGGTTTTTGGCCAGAAATTTGGCGATTAAGGGGTCAAAGTTCAACGATTTGACCTTTGAGAACTCTACCAAACTCCTCCGACAATTTTGGGGCTAAACACTTGAAATTTTAGATATAGGTTCCTTGGACATGGATCTAACTTACTAACTTGATTTGAGCCCCAAATAATAAATTTTAAGGGGTTATAATAGGGGTCAAATTTTAAAAAAATTACCTTTTTTTTTACTCAGCATACACCTCCAAACACCCGGGCAACGCCGGGCACCTATGCTAGTATATCTATAAAAGTGAAATTGTCTCTCTGTGTGTATACATTTCTCTACCAAACTACTCCGTCAATTTATAGTCTACAGACTCGAGATTTGACAAAAGGAGTACTGAGATTTGGGAAAATCTTTTTAATCGATTTTCGACTTGAAATTTTGCTGTCAAGGAAACAGTACATAGGGCCCGAGCAAAGCCGGACTGAACTGCTAGTACAAAAAAAAAAAAAAAACGAAGGTAAGGAAGGAATTAAATACACAGGTAAGAAAGAAAGAAAGAAAGAAAAAACTGATTGTTGAAATAATAATAAAAAAAATGAAAGAAAAACAAAACAAAAAAAAGAACCAGGAAAATAATTTATAAAAATAAAAAGAAAAGTAAAGGTAAGCTATATAAAAAAATGGCATCACTCCCACGACATTTGCACGACTTCTTTAATTCGGCATGTTCCCTTTGCTACCAAACACTTGACTCGTTAACACGGTCCGTGATTGCTAGCTTCCAAAGTCAATAGAGTATGGCCTATTTTTAAATGACCTTTTCCCTGTTGACTGAGGTCAATACAGTAAAAGTGTTATGTAGTCCTAGGGGGTCCACACGCCCAGGCATGTCCCTCGGCTTTCAGGGAGGTAAGTTTATTGTTAACTGTCTGAGACGCTCCTACTAGGGAATGCTAACGGGATTGCCAGGGCAATTGTTATTTAGCCCGAGTGCCCCTTTCTTCAGGGGTACTGGTTTGACCTTTCCAACTTTCCTGGCTTCTTATATATGAAAATAAATGCATTTAGTTTTTGAAACCACAAGAATATAAGAGAGAAATCTACTGGCGAAATAAGAATTAAAAAAAATAAAAGAAAGGCAAAAAAAAATGAACCAATAAAATAATTAATACAAACTCCCTCTTTCCTGCTTCGCCGACAGTACTAAGTTACTTACATATAAAAGTTTAAATATAATAGAAATAGACATTTTGCTGCTCCACTCCCAACTGAGAGTGTCCGTGTGTGCATTGACTCTAATTCACGGTAGCCCCTAACGTGCTAGTTGTAATGTGCCTTGTTTTGGGTAGAATACGAGGAAATAAATAAAGAAAGAAAGGAAAAAGAAAGAATGCGAAAGACGTAAACAAAGAATTTAAGAAAGAAATATTTTGATGAAATAATTAGTACAAAAGATGAAAGAAAGATGATATGAAAAATATAATTAGCAAAAAATAAACAACGAATGGAAAGAAAGAGGAAAGAGAGAAAGAAAGCGAGTAATATATATATATATATATATATATATATATATATATATATATATATATATATATATATATATATATAGAGAGAGAGAGAGAGAGAGAGAGAGAGAGACGGAAAGAGAAATGTTGGTGCATATCAACACAGGTTAAAAAAAACATGGGAAAATAAGGATGAGAATTTAAGCAGTTTAAAAAAAATGAAAACACAAAAAAAAAAGAAAAAAGAAAAAAAGGAAAAAAAGAAAAAAGTGCAGTTAAAAATTCCAAACCGTTGAATAATTGAATAGCATGATTCGATCAAAAGATCTGAACGAGTTTCTTCGAAAATTAAAAAAAAAAAAACAAAAAACATAAAGCATTATTTATTATTTTATTACTTTTCTTGTTTCTTTTAATCCTTTGAGATGACGCTTCGTAATTTTGAGTTTGTGCATTCATTCTTTTGCAAACTGTTATCCTCATCATAGTTGTTGTTTCACCACGTATCAGTCAACTCATCCTCTAGCCTTCTTCAGGTGATTAACCGCGACGGCTATTAACTCTATCCTCAGTAATTACTGCCTTCCATAGTTGTTGTCCCACTACGTTTTTGGCCAACTAATCCTTTGACCTGCTTTTGGGTAGGATTGAAACCGCTATCTTCTAACAATGCTCACCTGGAACTGTACAAACTTAACGCTTCTATCCACTGCATCACGGGCACCTGAAGAAAGCCAAAGGATAAATTGGCCGAAATGTGGTGGAACAACAACAACCGCTATGAAGATGGGGATAACAGTCAGTAAAAAAAAACAAAAACGAATGAATACGCAAAACATAAGCAATCAAATATTCAAACCAAATTCGCAATGATAGAATAATATAATAAGTCGATGCAAATAATTGATAAAATCATCCACACTTGACCTTGTGCCTAACATCCTGGGAAAAAGATAAATAAAATAAATAACAAAAGATCACTACAGCATTTCACTCTATCTCGAGGTCCATCGTCGAGCAGTGTTTGGGGCATCCGTCAGATTCGTATAGAAGCATGCCTTATTTAGGGGACAGTATGTGAGGATATGTGCGATAGTCTGCATATTGGCGTCGCAGGGACACCGAGCGTCCTCTACATAGCCACATTTGTGCAGGTTGGCCCATGTTTTGGCAACCTTCACTCAGGCCCGGCCGAGTGTTACTCACTCTTTCCAGGGGAGTTCAGAGCCTGCTTAGAGGTCTTCTTTCTGTGCTGAGAATCAGTGAAGTGAAGAGCATCGGCATAACAAAAAATAAATGAAATTCAGGTTAAACGAACGAGACAACTCGATTCAGAGTAGGAAACAGAAATAGTAAATATCTGCCAATATAGGAAACTTTCCAAATGCCTTCGTTGGTTTGGTCACACTTTTCAACAACACCCAGGTGACTTCATTCGTGAAGTCATCAACCTAGCACCACCAACAGGCTGCTTGAAGAAATGTTACATGGTCCGTCGCTGGAACCACGAATGACTTGCACTCATAACGGAAGCAGCCTTGAATCGCCGTGCCTGGTCAACCAATGTTCAGAATGTGAACTGGTTGGGAAAAGCCGACCTAACCGACCCATAACTTTGATGAAACATTAATGACAAAGGAAATTGTTATTTCGGAAAATAAAATAACACGAAAAACTTATCGAACAACTAACAACAGAACTGCCACTCTCTTAATAAATGCCATAGATTGATTACAAAAAAGACTACGATAGAATCTTTCAAACATGGATAGTTGAATGCTTAACAAAGTACAATATATCCGACAAGATCATTTGTCTTATTAAAAAAGCAATGGTAATATGGAGACTGGAGCTGAGGTATTACCTAAGGAGACCCTCTACCATCATACTGTTTACCATAGTCATAATGCTACTCAGCAACGTACTCAGAAAATGTGATGTAAGATTTCATGCATAGAACAACGAATAAACTACCTCATGTCTATGGACGATATAAATCTATTTGCAAAAAGACAAAAAGGAAATAGAAAAACTAATAAACAGAATCATAATCTTCAGTTAAGACATTCCAATGGAATTCTGAAATAAACAATGCAGAGGGCAGCGAAACGAGAACCCAAAAGACGAGAAAAGAAAAGTAGGAAGAGAAACAGCTACACGGACTATTCGCAAGAAAGACAAAGAAAGAGACTCACAAAAACACCTGGATATGGCTACTAAAAAGACTGAACAGAGAAATGCAATCAATTCTTACATCTGTACAGAACAACATGATTATAATCAATTATATTAAAGCTAAATTAGACAACATGCGAGAAAAGAACAAATGTAAACTCTCTGGACAAAGAGATGGAAGGGTAAACCACACAATAAGTGAATACAGTAAATAGCATAGAAAGAACACAAGAACAGATATGACTGTGTGAAAAAGACATTGGAACTATGCAGATAAATGGAACAGACGCAAACCAGAAACAGAACTGAAAAACAAAACCAAAAAATCCTATGGGACTAATAAACTAATCAAAACAAGGAGTAGATGGTATAATTTTTAACAAAATGAAAATAAATTTTTTACCGGTCCAGCAAATTACAGGGTGAAGATCAAGAAGCCATAAAAATAAAGCAAATACACGGAGCTTACCAGAAAACTGAAAAGAATATGGAACACAAAGAAAATCAATATAATGTAAAGAATCTTAAGATTATTACTATGATTTGATGATGCTTGTCCATCGCTTGCGACGATGACCGTGATCATGCAATTGTTCTGCTCTAGAGATGGTTGTCAGGTCGATTTAAGCTTTGAAGTAATGGCGAAAACCGTCATTTAAACTTATTCATTGGAACATACCAAATAAAAGCATGACGTTTGGGTCATGTTCATGTGGAACAAACTATAGATGCACCGAAACTGGCTGATTACTGATGACCGATTTATCGGCCTTTCTTAATCGGTCAATTGACAGGTTTTCTGATGAGGAGGCAGACAGCAAGAATAAAAGAGGAAGTGTAGCAGCAGTGCAGAGCAGAGGTAACCACTGCTGTATGTTCCAGTGGAAGCAGAACTTCAGTTTATACTTATTCAGTTGAGAACTGGAATTTGCATTTGTAATTTTTCTTATCTAATTTTTTTATTATATTCATTTAAGACTTGGAAATTGTACTTTTATTTTGTAATTTCATTTAATAAAGTAAAAAAAAAAATGCAAAAAGATATATCAGCCAGACACTTAACAATTGTCAAGTTAAATTGGCAGTTATTGAGTTAATGTGTCAAAGCTACTTGATGAGTTACTTGGAATTGTTGAAATAGTTTCAATTTAATAGGAAAGAGAAAAGTAATTAATTGGCCGAGTAATCGGCAAATCAAGCGATGGCCGTTAATCGGCAGTGGCTGATGAGGCAGATTACCAATTACTTGCTAATTAATCTGTGCACCCTTAGAACAAACGGGACTCGAATGTGTGTAGGGATAACAGTGACTAACAACACGGACTGGAAGTTCGAATCTAGTTTGTTACGCAAAAACACGTTCATTAAAATCCACACTTGACCTTGTATCTAACCTCCTGAGAAAGAGCTAAATAAAATAATATAATGACAATAACAACTTTGTTGTTTTTCTTCAAATTACCAAACTGTGATAATAACATTGTTTCTTTGTTTTTTTCTTCTGTAGATAATGCGATTGCTAGATTAATTGCTGCTCAAGAGCAGTAGTTTTGCCTTTGCCTCGGATTGAATAAGGATTAATGAAAATTCCAATAATTTTATTGCAATCGAAAGAAACAGTGCCTCACATATATATATATATATATATATATATATATATATATATATATATATATATATATAGAGAGAGAGAGAGAGAGAGAGAGAGAGAGATAGAAAGAGAGATAGAGAGAGAGAGATAGAAAGAGAGATAGAGATAGAGAGAGAGAGAGGGAAAGAAAAAAGAGATAGATATTATTTCACAACAGCTGCCCAATTGTTCTGTGACTTCATCCATCCACACATTGTTGAGAGGGATGTAAAAACACATGAAATTATCCTGTGCAACAAGTGATAAGTCCTCGTGACCATTCAAAAATTCTCACAACTCCCTGAAAACTTTGAAGGATAAATAAAAGTTGACAAGTAACTCCAAAATCAAACATGTTTATTTTTGCTCTCACGGCCGCAGGATTTTCAATCACTGCGTTAAATTTAGCAAATATCTATAATCTATTCCAATGAACATCCTATTTGTTATATTTCTCATGCAAACCACCACAACAGCAACAACAATAAATATGAACATGATTCGGAAAAGGTGCTTCTTTATTAAAAATTTTTTTTTTACTTACATTCACCCCAGACAAGGCATATCGCCGCTTGGATGTAAGGGATTACTATTTAGGACCATGCTTAGAGAAGATGAACAAGATGTTGGTTTATGTTACATTTAAACTTCTACATATCCGTACAGTCAAGTTAAAGTAAATAAAATGGATTGAGGAGTATAGGTTTGTTTCACTTAATGCTAACATATCCGGGAAGTTTAATAACGTGTAAGACTCTACATCATCTAGGTTACTTTTAAGTCCACGAATATTTGTGAATGCGAATATCAAGGGAGGAGGCGAATGGGTTTTTATCGTGATATTTGTTTGGGTTGTTATTTCATTTCAGTTTTTGCTTAATTTCAGGTTGGGCAAATTAGGCCAGTTTTGATCTAAGTATGCATACACAAATAGTCCATTAGCCGAGTCCCATCTAGAAAGTTGTGGCCTCGTGAAAGCCCACCAAAGATAGCAGCAGAGTCCCTTTCCATGCACGAAAACTACGACTACAACTATCCTAATATTATCCTTAAGTAATTTAGGTTTGCAAACTGGAGAATTCGTCTAAGTCACCAGCTCTAGGAATGTTGTCGACCAGGACTGAGGAAGCCTTCCTCCCTCAGTTTTAATATTAGTTTTCCTTTTCCTAGATGGATGACCTGACAAGACCTATGGGTCCATCAGACCGAGAGAGGTAAGCATGCGCCAGGCTTCTACACCAGGTATTTCTGTGCCCCACATGGATAAAAATGATAAGTATCTTACTTAGTTTCGCTCTGTTCTAAATTAATAAGCGTAGACTTTGAGATAGATTCCTACCTAACATTAAGGAAAAAATCGTCTCTTCATTAAGTATGGTGTGAAAGCCAATGTGTTTTTAGTAATTAATTTGTTTTAAAATAAGTGAATAACATATTAAAAAGTACCTGGACACGGAAGAAAATACAAAGCAAATAAACAGAAGAAATGGTGGGATTAGATCTACAAGTTACACACAACACGGATAGATAAATGTATTTAACTTAGTGTTGTTCGAGTGACAAAAGAGAGGGGGGGTCTGGCCCTTTTGAACAGTCAGCAAGTAATTTTATTATTTCTCTTCTTGCATTTAATTGAAAAGATAATTTCGATTTCTTTATTTTAAAACGTAAAAACTCATTTTTCAAAAGTAATAAACGCGTATTTCAATTTCTCTATTGTATATATATTTTGCTAACTTAAACAAGATGACATGTGAATCTTGCTATTATAACCCACCAGTTTACCGGTGGGGGATGTTACTTGATTGTCATGAAGACATTTCTAGCTCCACCGGTGTGAATAAGCGATATTCAACCATTAAGCATCAATTATAACACGATCATTTGCCGAGGAGAGTTACATTATTCGTCGTGTGAACGACATCAGCCCCACCGGTGTAAACAAACAGTATTCAAAAACGATAGGACATACTTCAATGGTGTGCATTTCTTCTGCTTGGTTAGTGCCAGTTCATGTCATTGCTTCTTGGGGTCGTCGACTGTGATATCTGCTTTATGTCGATTTCTGGCTGTGATGTCTGCTTTGGTGGTGACAAATGAAACGCAACACAGATTTGTAGAAAAAAAAAGAACTTTACTTTATTTTACAATATTACACATTAATGAAAAAAAAAAAACAGGTATTAAATTATAAATGATTTCTTTTATCCTAGCCTAGGCTACCTTAGTAATTATTTGCGCAGGAGGAAGGAGGTGGTCTCCCTTCCTCTCCCTACGGTTACACCAAAATATGCGTATTTACTGCATGCTTGTCAGTCGAGAAAGAAAGAAAAAGAGAAAGAAAGAGAGAGAGAGAGAGAAAGAGAGAAAGAGAGAGAGAGAGAGAGAGAGAGAGAGAGAGTTCTGTAAAATTGGGATCATGGGAAATCAATACGCGACAGGCCCCATCACTCAGCAAAAATAAAGCGGCACCAAATAAATAGTGTCACCCCATTAAGTCCAACTTATTACTTTATATTTATTAATAGTGTTCTAATTTACTATTTATAAATAATCATTTTCATATTGTATTAAATTTTATACTTAAGAGACCATCGTCATCCAATATATGCGCTGCCTTTTTTTGTTTAATTTTTTATTCGTTCCGGTGAGGGTTGGTTGTTTTTCTTTTTGACAACAAAACCCATTGCAATTTAAAATTATGTTCAGTTTCAAACTCCTTATAAAATGACAAGATTTTTTTGGAATAAATACAATACACACGCTCGCGCGTGTGTAACTGAGGTGTCCTTATGTTATGATTATTTTTGAGTGTAGTCTTATTTCTTTGAAAAAAGTTTGTCATTTTGTAAAGGTGAACTTTGTGGAAGAATTCTCTTAAATTATTTTATTAAAAAACTTCAGCTATTTTTTCTGTTTTTATTTATTTCTACCAACGTTTCCGAGTTGTTTAATTAATCGAAAGTAACTTCAACTTGGTAATAGACAAACGAAACAATGAAAATCAGCAGCAGACGCCACCAAATACAAAGCAATTGTCTGGCCAGAAAAATACACCATTTTTGACTTCTCAGCAAAAATCATCATGACCATATGAATCTGGAGAGATAAAGAGAGCGAAAGAGCGAGCGAGATAGATAGATAGATAGATAGATAGAGAGAGAGAGAGAGAGAGAGAGAGAGAGAGAGAGAGAAAGAGAGAGAGAGACAGACAGACAGACAGAAAGACAGAAAGAGACAGAAATAGAGAAAAAGAGGGGGTAAGGAGATTAGCTAAAGTCTTATTTGTTGGCCTACTGAACAACGTTATAAAAAATAGCAGTGCATTATAAAACTTGGCATGTTAGACAGTCGTAAAGTAGAAATCCAAACAATGATTTTTCGATCACACTTTATTACCATAAATTAAAGCGTATATTCTTTACAAAATTGATCTCAATCGTTTTCCATGGGTGTAAAAAATAGCATAACTATCTCGAAAATAGGTAAAAATTAGTTTTGGGTTAATAGTTAAATTTTAATGGTGACCTTTGTTGACCATACATTGACAGAGTCGTTTTCCAAAGTTTTCATGCCTCCCTAATTTAAGGCAGAATTGTATAGGTCCCTCATTTTTTCAAGAGTGTTTGAGAAGAATGCCTTCAACCTTTGGGAAAACACACACACACACACACACACACACACACACACACACACTTAGATTTTGTAGTCTCGAACAAACTATATGCGAATATTCTCGAAACCTTGGATTATCGTGTGTGAAATACAAAAAAAAAAGATTTCAAAATTCACATTTCTCATGAGTACAAACCCTTATCTCACATACAAACGTAAACAAGAAACTTTTATCTGATATATTTACTAAACTATGAATCCCGATCATACAAACTACATGACAAATCTTAAAGACATTAAAAAAAACATTAACAACTAAAATCCTACAAGAGGCGCCTACACATTCGACTAGAGGAAGCTCCATGTTCTGATAAGCTTCTGGGCTTGACCTTTGCTCCTGACCTGAAATAGAACACGTACATCAAGTCTACTGCCAAGGTCGCTGGAAAAATGGTAGGATCCTTCTACTGCTCCAAGAAATATCTCACTGCTGATACAATTCTCTATCTGTATAAAAGCCAAGTACGTCAAAGGATGGAGTACTGTTGTCACATCTGGGCAGGAGCTGCTAAAAATAGCCTATCCTGCATTGACAGAGTACAAAATAGGCTTCGCGGCTTAGTGGGGGAATGCCATTTTCTCTTTCCTGCAACCTCTCTCCCACAGGAGAGACGTTGCGAGCCTGTCTGTCTTTGTTTTATCGTTACTTCCATGGCAAGTGCTCGTCTGAGCTCTAATCTCTGGCCCCCCTCGCCAATCTTTCACGAGGAGCACCCGCCTAGCTGAAACCACTGTCAAACATTTTCCCCACTCTTTATCTGTGCCAAACCAAAACGTAGATTCTATGAACAAAACTTCTTTCTTAGAAGTGCACGCCTGTGGAACTCTGTTCCGTCTGCTTGTTTTCCACCTGACTACAACCTAGATCTCTTCAAGTCCAACATAAACAAATTCCTGATGAACTGCCCCCTTAACTAAGACACTTATCAAATCTCAACACTAACGTAATGTACACGCAATAACCCTTACCCCGAGTGGCTTCCGGGCCTTGATAGGTGGGGACCACCTTGTAAAAAAAAAAAAAAATTAAATTTTACTTGAACCACAGAAATAGAATTAAACCATAATAAAAGTTTTGGCCGAAATAGTAGATCAGCTATTATCCATAACTTGACCACATGATCTAGAAACGTATAATTGTCTACCATAATGCATCTATTTTAACTAATCGCATACTCCATGAAGACAATAGCTAAAAATATTCTATCATATATCAATATTTGGATTTTATATCGAATTTTTCCCTCTCCACTTTCTCCGCTTCAGTGTTCGCACCATATATATGTCATAAGATTTTGTCTTCATTTTTTCTGTTTATTGTGTTACCTTGATTTCTTTTCAGCAATCAAATAATTTTTCAAATCGGTAAAATTTCTTGTCTTTTTTATTTTTTCAAAGGAGTCACCACTTATCAAGGCCCGTAGACGACTTAAGGATAAGGGATAATGAGTGAACAGTAGTCAATGGGAAAATATCGTAGTAATCATTAGTAGTGGGAATTGCCGAAATTGGATTACTTAATAGGATGCCTTTTCGAGAACTTGTTCACGTTGGACTTGGAGACAAACATATTGTAGTCAGTTGGAAAGTAGGAGCAGGCAAACGGAACAGGCGTGCAGTTCTAAGAATCTTTGTTCATGGAATCTACGTTTAGGTTTAGGTACAGATAAAGCGTGGGAAAATCATTGATAGTTGTTTCAGCTAGACGAGTGTTTTTCGTGAAAATCAGGACAGGGGGACCATAGATTGGAGCTCAGATGAGCACTTGTCATGAAAATAACGATAAAAATGATACAGGCTCACAACGTCTCTTTTGTGGGAAAGAGGTTGCAAGGAAGAGAAAATGGCATCCCTCACTAGACAACAAAGTCTATTTTGAACTGTCAAGGCAGGATAAGCTGCTTCTAGCAGCTCCTGCCCAGATGTGGCAACAGTACTTCATCTTTGGATGTACTTGGTTCTTATACAGGTAGGGAATTGCATCAGCAGTGAGATATCTACTGGAGCGGTAGAACGATCCCACCAAGTTTCCAGCAGCCTTGGCAACGGATTTCATGTACGTGTTCCATCACAGATCAGGAGTAAAGGTCAGACCTAGAAGCTTGCCAAAACATGGAGCCTCCCCAAGACGAGAGCCATTCATTTCAATTGATGCCAGACGAAAATCAGAGGGTTGATGATGTAAAGATAGAAGCTTGGTTTTAGATGCATTAAAATTAACCAGCCACCATTTTCCCCATTGCATCACGTGCTCAAGATCAGAGGAGAAAGAATCAGTCAGAATTTGGAAAGGAAGCCTTCCTCGAGAGATTCGCTAAACCTGTGAGATATAACTGTTAGCACCTCTGCTGTAGATCTAGCAGAATGGAAACCATTTATTTATATTTTTTACATAGGCATTACCACTTATCAAGGCCAACAGGCCACTCGAGGATAAGGGTTAAAGCGTGTACAGTAGAAATTGGATAATATAGTAACCGTTAGTAATGGAAATTGGGTAAATTTGTTAACTTACATGGAACAGCTCATCAGAAACTTGTTTACGTTAGACTTGAAGACAACCATATTGTAGTCAGCTGGAAAGCAGAAAAACGGAAGACAATTCCATAGGCGTGCAGTTCTAAGAAAGAACCTTTGATCATGGAATCTACATTTAGGTTTAGGCACATATAAATAGTGGGGGACATTAGTGATAGTGTTTTCTGCTAGACGGGTGTTTCTTGTGAAAGTTTGGTGAGGGGGGACCATAGAATGGGGCGCAGCCAAGCACTTGCCATGAAAATAACGATACATCAGAGACAAACTCGCAACATCTCTTCTGTGAGATAGAGGTTGCAAGGAGGAGAAAAGGACATCTCCTACGAGGCTACGAAGTCTATTTTGAACTCTATCAAGGCAGGACAAGTCCTTTTTAGCAGCTCCTGCCCAGATGTGGCAAGAGTATTCCATCCTTGGACGTACCTGGCTCTTATATAGATAGAGAATAGCATCAGCAGTGAGATATCTACCGGATCGATAGAAAGATCCCACCATTTTTCCAGCGGCTTTGGCAACAGATTTGATGTACGTGTTCCATTTAAGATCAGGAGTAATGGTCAAGCCCAGAAGCTTGTCAAAACTTGAGGCCTCCTGAAGACGAGAGCCATTCATTTCAATTGATGCCAAATGTGGATTAGAATGTTGATGATGTAAAGATAGAAGCTTGGTTTTAGATACATTAAAAGTAACAAGCCACCTCGTTCCTCATTGTACTACTTGTTCAAGATCAGAGGAGAAAGAATCAGAGAGAACTTGGTCGTTTACAGTCTTAGTAGTGTCATCAGCAAAGATGTCTACGAATGTAGGATGTGATTTAGAAGATCATTTTCAAGCTTCCCTCTTTCTAGTTCCTTTCTATGTCCCATGCTTGTATTCAATAACAAAGATAATTCATTAAAAATAAAAGAAAACACTACTTATTAAAATCTCCCCCTAAATCTAAGTATATTTTACATTTTATTTTTCCACACACACACACAACATACACAAACATACCTATATATCTATAATATAAATCTGAACGTCTGTGTGTGTGCCTGGTCAAGACTAGGCAACCTCCGTGGCCTTCGGGCCAAGATCAAAGTATAGCATCTGTTCCGGCAGATGCTGCAAGCTATGACTAGCTATGACTAGCAAAGACTAGATGTGGGGGCAACCCCACATGCCTGACCTTTAACCAGCTCCCATTTCCCACCTCTCGGGAGCTGGTCCCCTTTTTCCCTTCCCCTTCCCTTCACTCCTCACATTAAAAATCGGCCTTGTGCCTAATTTGCTCGGTGGGGGAGCAAATAAATACCATCTGTTCCGGCAGATACTGCAAGCAAAGACCATATGTGGGGGCGACCCCACATATAAGACCTTGGTCAATGTAGGGGCAACCCTTCATACCAATTGTCACTATCTAGCTCCCTTACTCCCCGGGGAGTTGGTCCCCATTTCCCCTTCACTCCTCACATTAAAAATCGGCCTTATGCCTAATTTGCTCGGTGGGGGAGCAAATAAATACCATGTGTGTGTCTGGTCACGAATAGGCTCCTACATGGTTGACTATTATAGAAAACTGATTACATATAATGATAGAAGATGTATCGAGACACAGGAATAGGTATGTTTGATCTGGCATAATGATGATTCATTTAAATTGTGGGGTCTGCGTACACGCCTGATCTACAAAGTATGGATTAAAAAAAAAATAACGTTTACAAGTGTTTTTGATATAGATGTACATAATAATACTTTAATAAGTATGTTTTAACTTAAATAGGGATGGTATAATAAAATTGTGGGGTCTGCATTCGTGCCTGGCCTCCATAGAATGGAAATAGGCATAAACTTTAATAAATACTTTTCATATCTATCTACGTAAGTATGCTTTGATAATTATGTTTCAGTTTGAAGAAATATGGTATGATAAAATTATGGAGTATTCGTTCGCATAGAATGGAAATATGTCACAAAGTTTAGCAAGGTTTTTTAATATAGATCCACAGAATATTGTGATAAGTGTTTCAGTGTGAACAGGTATGGTATAATAAATTATGGGGGTAATCTATTTTATTTTTTACTTTCATCATATTTTTCTTTGGTTTTTATACCCCCAAATTCGAAGCTAGCTCTTTACAACCCTTCCTTTTCATAAACTATCACACTTTCATAAATCAGAGTCCATTTTCTGTAGGCTATTTTTGAACCCAGTCAACGACGGGCACTTTTGCTAGTATATATATATATATATATATATATATATATATATATATATATATATATATATATATATATAAAGAGATAGATAGATAGAGAGAGAGAGAGAAAGAGAGAGTTTAATTTAAAATTTATATATATATACATTTATAATTAAATTCAATAAATTTAAAAATTACAAATTTATTATTCGAGAAGGAATACAGAAATCTATAGATTTTCAATAAATGACTCATTAGAAGAAATGTTTTTAGCGGAGTACACAAGGGACATTACCCTGTGACTTTTAAAAGGCATATTCACAAGAAAAGCTCGATAACAATTGATAATTAATTGCTCGCGTACGAGGGACGTGCAATAAGTAATGCCTTTGACCCACTTTCAGTTGTCTGATGTAGCTGAAATTTTGCCTGTGCAATGATTTATATCTCTATGGGTTATGTGGCAAATTACAGCTCTGAACTAATTGTGGTTTCTGTTTTACAAGTGTTTGAACTGAGTCAGGTGTGAAATGGAGACTGTTAAATGTCGAGCAGTGATCCGGTTTTTGTATTTGAAAGGACTTTTGATGAAATGAAAGAAACTTATGGTGATAATGCCCCATCATATGACCTTGTAAAATGCTGGCATCGTGAATTCAAACATGGCCGGAAGTCTGTGGAAACAGATCCCAGACCTGGTCTACCCTCTTCTGACATTGATGAGGTATCTGTCCGTCAAGTTGAGGCTGCCATTTTGGAAGATCGGCGCATTACTATTCGCCAAATAGCCCAAGATATCAAGATTAGTACAGGGTCTGTGGAAACTATCATTCATGACCATTTGCATATGCATAAGGTGTATGCCAGATGGATTCCCAGGTTGCTCACACCATTCCAGAAGCGAGAAGGCGTCGAGTGCTCGAGGATGAATTTGGATCTGTGCCAAGAAGATGAGTCAAAGTTTTTCAAAAGACTAATTATACAGGATGAAACCTGGATCCATCACTATGATCTAGAGACCAAAGCCCAGCCAATGCAGTGGAAGCACGTGGACTCACCACCTCCAAAGAAGGCAAGGATGCAGTCCTCCGCTGGCAAGGTCATGCTCACAGTCTTCTGAGACCAGGACGAAGTTGTGATGGCAGATTTCCTGGCAAAGGGTACCACAATTACAGGAGCATGTTATGCATCACTTTGGAGGAAATTAAGGGAAGTTATCCAAATCAAGAGGCGGCACAAGATCAGCAAAGGTACCCTCCTCCTGCAGGACAACGCCCCGGTCCACAACTCGCATGTCGACAGATCAGAAGCACGGGCGTGAGGTTATGAAATCCTACCCCATCCTCCCTACTCTCCTGACCTTGCACCCTCTGACTTTCACCTCTTCCCAGCCATGAAGTTGTTTTTGAAAGGAAAGTGTTTCCCATATGATGCAGCCTTGATTTCTGAAGTCACGTCGTGGTTGGAGGACCAACCTGGGGTGTTCTACAAAAACGGTCTCCAGAGCTGCATCAAACGATGAGAGAAATGCATAACTCTGGGTGGTTCCTATGTAGAGAAAAACTAATAACTGTGCCAAGTTTCGTTGCTCTACTGCTATGGGAAGTGGGTCAGGGGCATTACTTATTGCACGCCCCTTACAATTCGTTCTACCAATTTCAATGTTTAAAAAAAATTAACAGTTCGATTTTTTGCTATAGCTTTCCAGTTATTTCTTAGCCAATATCGATCATCATCATAAAACGAAAAAAAAAAATGTTTTATAATCATTTTGTTTCGATTTAAATTATATTTTATTTGAATTGACGTGCAGAATAAGAACGCTTGAGAAAATAATTTCTACAGACCACTGTGCAGACGACACATACCATGAAGGCCAGATACCAGAATTCCTAGTCTCAACGTTCGCCCTTCTTTGGGCTCACAATTAGGACACATAGGAACTCAGGATCCGAAACTCAAGTCACTTGCCTCCGAGGAGAGTTATCCATTACTTGAGCAAACACGCCTTATATAAAAAAGTCTATATTGTCTCCCATTGTTTTTTTATACACTAGCGAATGAAACTTCTAGTTCGAACTGTTCTTTCTTGCTATTTATTTTCCAGATAGTGAGATATACTTAGCAAATATTTATAATCTTTTCACACAAAGAAAACAGTAAAATCAATGAAAGTAATTTATCCTATCAAACCACTAACAAAAAACATTTCTCAGGATCATCCCGTTCTCTTTGTGAATTAAATATCTAAGCTAAATCGGATCTCATTCTCTATTCTTGGAGTTTTATCTCACGATTTTCGTTTTGTATGAAGCATGCTGGACGTTTAATAATAAATGTAAGATTCCAAAGATTTCACACGAAATGTAATACGTCATTTTATTTTATGCTGTGGCAATTTGACCCTGAGGTTAATCTGATCGTAACTGGTCGATATAAACCCATTATTTTTTTTTAATTTAAGCATACAGATTTTACATTGTTATATATATATATATATATATATATATATATATATATTTACGAGATAATATTTTTTTACCAATTTTAGAAACTTACCGGTAGTTTCGTATCAAAAGTTTCGGAAACGTTAGCAATACTGAGCTGCGCGTACTGTGAAATTTTTATACTTTCCACGCAATGTAAACAACTTGCCATCGTAATTGCTGAATCCAATGTATTTGACGTGTGTCAAATTATTAACAAGGCTATTTTTCGTCAATAAAATGGGTCGTCAAAGTGGATTGAGTAGTTCTAAAAAGAGTTCTCTTACAGTACAACTAGCAAAGTTAAAACTACTCTCGAAATATCGAAAATGATAGGAAGGTACCATCAAACTGTGAAAAACTTTATCAAGGACCCTACAAAGGTACGTAAGAGAGCTGATAAAGGTAAATCTAGAGTTTTTTAACGCCGTTCTCTACTCCAAATCAAAGGTGAAGTTGTTAAGAACCCTGGGCAGACAAATCGAGAAGTCTTTGACCAAGCCGGATTAAAGAATGTCTAAAAAGTACTCGATGTCGCCGATGTGGCAAAGTCTGTTAAGCCGTGACAAAGCCTCCATTAAAGCAACATCACATACAAAACCGATGGAAATGGTCAGAGGCAACATGAAAACGAATTTTTCCAAAATTTTGTTCACGGATGGCCTAGATGGCTGGAGCAAGGGATGGGTCCAAGATGGACGACATCGTGATCAGCGTTTAAGCCGACAACAAGGTGGTAGTGGGATAATGATTTGGGCTGGGATTATCGGAGGTGCTTTAGTTGACCCATGGAGAGTCCCAGAAGGCGTAAAAATGACGTCAAATACTTGCATAGCTTTTCTGAAGAAGCAAAAGTTGACGTTCAGAAGAACCATTATTTTTATGCAGGAAAATGCTCCCTCGCATGCAGCAAACAAAAGCAAAGAGTATTTGCAACAACTGGGGTTCTCTGGGCGACAGAATATGGAGTGGCCTACAAATTCACCAGATTTGCACCCAATTGAGAACCTTTGGAATATCATGAAGCGACTCCTCTATGCAAGTGGATGCCAATTTAAGAGCAAAGATGAGTTGTGGGATGCTCTCCAATAGCTATTGCGAGGAATAACTGTTGAAATCACAAATTTGACTAATTCTGTAAACCAACGTATTTTATAAGTCATTCATAAAAAAGTATCCAGAGCAGCTGGAATCGGAAGGCATCCGATTAGAACCGGAAGTGGATGATAGGGCTTTTCAAGTGGGAGTGATTAATTCCCACACCATAAAGGAAGGACCGGACTGGAGTGAGACAGATTTAGCTGAAACTGAGCCTATAGTCGACCCACATTGGGTCGAAATAATTGAAGCCGGTCAAGAAGATAAGGAATTAGCAGGATTGAGAGCTCGAGTGAAGGAGGGTCGAACCCAAAATTACACTCTCCACCACGATAGGCTGTATTATGTTGCCGGTCGAGACGGAGAAATGGGATTAAAGAGGGTGGTACATTCAACTTAACACAAAAAGCGACTCGATTATTATTTTTTTTTCCACGGCCATTACGCATTTAAAAAAAGAATAGTAAATAGGGGCTGATGGCGGGGAGGGCGGCATGTGGCGTTGTAATGATCGTCGGGTGGACCTCGGTTTTGGATCCTGCCGGGAGTGACCTGATACCGATGGCAATGCCTCCGCTCTGCATAGGCCCTGTAGTCATTTATAGGTGTTGTTAACGGGAATGGGAGGGAGAACAGGTGTACTATGAAGATATGTATACAACACTTAGTAAGGTATATGGCTGCTAATGCTTGTATGGTGCATGAATGGAAGAAGGAATGAGGCGATGAGCATCTCAGGGCCAATTGCATAGGTGGCAGGAGAGGGAGAGACTGGTTCGAAACCGCCCGTATTTCTGGAAAATGCGGCTGCTGGTGCTGACGAAAACGAGACGCAACCTGAAGACCTCCCTGATGCTGAAATCTAAGGGAACTGAAGACGACTCGAAGATCTTTTCTTTTCTTTTCTCTCTATTTTACCCAAAATTTTTGCAGGGCGCTGAAGCTGAGAACCGTCGAAAGAAAAATCCCAATGATACCTTGAATGACCGTCTATTGAGGTAAGAAGTCCTCAGGGGAAGAAAATCTTACGAGATGCTTATGAAAGAAGACTTGAACTGTGAAATAAAAGGTGAAGTTCATCTACAACTGCTTAAGGTTAGAAATATTCCCCTAGCTCAATAAAAAGCGGGTCCCTTGAGAACCCTGATTAGGGCTGCATACCCTTTATTACGAGACTGTGCTGTTGATAGCAGCGAAGTAAAAAAAAAAATTGAAAAAGAAAACTCTTGTAAATTTTGACTGACACTCTGTGGAAAAAAAATTGCACTATGACTGAATTGATGAAAACAAAATGGAAAAGGGGAATAACTCTAGTAAAAGCCTTGGAAAAAAACTAGTAATTTTATTTTGGGAAAAAGGGACGAAACTTTAACCAAAGGGAAGTAACCCTTATGAGATAATTGATGAACTTAATGCATTTTGCGGAGGTAACAAATTTTAAATGATGATTACCAAGGGAAGTAACTCTTATGAGCTAATTGATGAACTTAATGCAATTTATTGAGTGACAATTTTTTTTAATGAGGATTATCCTATCTTTGAATTATTAATGTGAACTGAAAGAAAAAAGGGAAGAATATACAAACGAAAAGAAAAAGTAAAATTTTGCATGCGAGAAAAAAAAGAGAAACTGTATTAGCCCTGATGAACTTTGAACTTTTACATTGATGATTTTACGAACTTTCGGAACGGATTTTTTAATGGACTTTTTAATGAACAAAAAAGTGCAAAAACCATGATTAAATGGCGGATATGGGATTGTGCATATGTTATTTTCTTCGACGGGTAATTTGAGGATGGAGAGAGGGGTCTGTGAAAAAAAAATCTGACGACGAACTGTAAAAAGGAATGGTGTGGTGTGTTAAGAAATTAGACTCCATAGGTTCTACGAAGTAATATAGTCTAATGGGGGCGAATGTGACGTAATTCCCCATTGAGGAGCTTTAGAACTACGCTGAGATAGCTTTTTGACCGATCCCGGGTAACAGCAGGTGCCTCGGGAATTTAGGGTGGATAAATATAGATATATTTTAATTCATTGTCAAAATAGATATATTTGCTTTTTGGTTGGAAAAACCGGAGATATTTTGTTATTTGGGAAAAACTCAATAACAGGAAATACGAGGGTGTTGGAAGAACATATTGTACTGGCTGAGTGATGGCTGATGACCTCAAGGTTATGGGATTGGTCTTGAATTGGGTCTCAGATCGTTGGGGTTTAGCATGATTTGATTGGCTGGAGAGACTTCCACCCCACTCACATTGGGCCGATATGCTCTAAAATTAAGCAGCTTTCTTGTTGAATTCGGGGAGAACAGATCGTATAGAACCGCCGTTCCCTGGGGAAGTGACCTCTCCACTTTCCTCATCCAACCGTCTGTCGCTGTCTGTGAAGAGATTTAAGACTGAAAAAAATCTTACAAAAACTGAGTAATATTTGTAAAAACAATTGTACATAAGTTGTGAAAATTAACACTGTAGAATAGTCTACATGAGTTTGTCTTTCTTCCTGCCTGCTGCTTTGATATTCGCTTTTAGCATACCAGATTTCATGTAACAACCTCAGAGAAGACGACACGAGCTGAGAATTCAGATAAACAGAAGCTCTAGTCACCTTCTATTCAGTGAAAGGTTACATCGCATATGCCCTACTAATTATGTCAACGTAGAAATTGCTATGTAGTTATTGCGCTCTAAGGATTTTCCTTAGTTTATGTAATGTTTGAATATTATTTCAATAAACAAGTTATTGGTATATTGTGTTTTTTTTTTCTCGTTAATAACTTTACACATTAAAATCAACAGATACTTCTATCTTCTGCCATAGTTTCGCTAATACTGCTTTAAATACAAATTTTCGGACCGGTGTAGCTGAATAGTATCGTAAGAACTTTTTCAAAGTTTCATGGATTTTTATTCACTCGTTCCTTAAATATTAAAAAAATGTGAGCTCGTTAATAATTTGATACGCAGTGTATGTATGCTTCCTATCCTTTATATAATAATTTGAATGCAGAAATTCCTTAGATCCATAAAGCTGTATTCTAGGTTGGCAGTATTTTGCGTGAACAGTCGACAGAGATGGCGGAAATGTTTCTATGTCTATCCTTATAGCCATGTCACTAGTAAGGGTGCTGGAGGTAAACGTTTTATCTGGGCTGACGTTATCCGCCTGATAGCCAGGGACCCGAGCCTTGGATTAATCACTAAGGAGGCTGTCCTATCAGCAGGTGCAAAGTACTGGGGTTGCTGTATTGCCATTTGCTGAATGGATTCTGGACCATGCAGTAGCTTCTGGTGGAGCCTCTCGATGCCATATTAGTGGGTAATTGTTACGGCTTTACCTTATGTCCTACAAACACATTTCTTCGTTTCTTTTTCTATCTTAGTTTTCCCTGTATGTCATGCTCTAAGCAAGTCTGACAACCTAGTCCACAAACTCTAAAATTCCATCATGAAAAGTTTCAAGAAAAAATACATGATTAAACCCGGATCTCCAACTTCCAACGTAGACGCCTACTACCATGTCTCCTTCTCCAACATCAGGGGTCTATGTTCTAACCTTTCAGAGGTTGAAACCCAATTACAGGAGACAAAACCAGACCTTTTATTTTTAAGCGAAACTGGCATTGGACAGACTGTTTCCCCTAAATGAGTTCGTAATTAAAGGATACTCTAACTTAACTTCCAAATCTGACCTCCAAGATCGCCATGGGCATGGAATATGTGCCTATATTAAAGATGGCTTTCTATGTAGTAGGGACATCTCCAGAGAAGATCCTAACTTACCCTATATGTACTTCCGGGTTGCACATCCTCACATTTATATTTACTCTCTATCGCCCCCATAACAGCGGAGTTACTATCTTTAAAAGCATATCTAAGAAAATTGACCAAGTTCTATCAGCTTATCCTTCAGCTAACATTCACGTATGTGGAGATTTCAATGTTCACAATGTGGAATGGTTGACCCACTCAAACAAGACCGATGATGAGGGGAGGTTCTGTCATGATTTCTCCATTGCTTATGACCTCACTAAGATTGTTCACGAACCCACCCGTGTGCCCGACAATGACGGCCAGTATGCGAGTCTCCTAGACATTTTTTTCACAACTTGCCCTGAACTATGTTCAGTTTCCGTTCTGTCTCCTCTTGGATTTTCTGACCACTCAGTTGTATCAATTAAGATAAAAATAAAATGTAATAAGTCCTCATATGTACCTCTCCATCGTACAGTATGTCCATACATTATGGCTGACTGGGATAGCTTCCGTACATTTATATCGGATCTACCTCTGTGTTCCATGTTTAAAAAGGATGTGTCCTCTATAGTATCAGACCTGACAGAATGGTTAATTGTAGGTATAGACCGTTTCATACCCTCGAAAAAGTTCCAGCAAAAACCTAACAGCCAGCCATGGTTCTCTCCAGAATGTGCTGCTGCTATTGCGCACAGAAATCACTTTTTCCACTGCTTCCAACGTAATAGATTTATGGAAACTAAAGCCGCTTTCAGGACTGCCAGCAACCATTTTAAGAAACTAATAAAGAACGCAAGAGAGTTATATGCTCAGTCCGTCAAGTCCAAAGTAGCTGAGCAGCAGCTTGGTTCCCACCAGTTTTGGCAAATAGCAAACAGAATCCTGAACAGAAGCATGTGCTCTATTCCAACTATCACCGATGGACCTGAGTTAATCTCGTCAGCATCAGACAAAGCCAAACTCTTTGCCAAGAGCTTTGCAGCTAATTCTACCTTTTGCGACCCAAGCCAGCAACTACCAACATTTCCTCCTGTATCAGAAAACACGCTATGTGATATACAAATATCTGTACGTGATGTTGCCAAGCTAATCAGAAACCTTGACTCCAGTAAAGCAACCTGCCCTGACGGTATTCCAATTATAGTACTCAAAAGACTTCAACCTGAACTAGCGCCCATACTTACAAAACTCTTTAAACGTTGTCTTAAGGAGAATTGCTTCCCTGGAAAATCTCATCAGTATACCCTGTATTTAATAATTCAGGTGATCGTTCATCCCCCTCTCAGTACAGGCCAATAAGTCTCCTGTGCGTCCTGAGTAAGTTGCTGGAATCTGTGTTAAATACAGAAGTAATCAACTATCTCAACAAAAATAACCTTCTTAGTGACACACAATATGGTTTCCGTTCTACTAGATCTACAGCAGATGTGCTTACAGTTATATCTCATAGGATTAGCGAATCTCTCGATAGAGGCAACTTTTCTAGGGCAATTGCTGTTGACATATCAAAGGCCTTCGATAGGATATGGCATAAAGGTTTACTTCACTAGATCTCTAGCTAGCTGGAAATGTCTTCTCAATTATTAAATGATTTCTCTCTGATAGGTTCATATGAGTAGTAGTAGTTGATGGGCAGAAATCAGAAACTCACAGTATTAATGGTGGAGTCCCTCAGGGATCTCTCCAGGGCCCAACTCTTTTCCTGATCTACATTAATGATCTTCCAAATCACATCCTTACACCATTTGTAGACAGTGTTGCTGATGACAGCACATCTAAGACAATAAACGACCAAGTTCTCTCTGATTCTTTCTCCTCTGATCTTGATGACGTTGTACAATGGGGAAAGGAGTGGCTGGTTACTTTTAATGTATCTAAAACCAGGCTTCTATCTTTACATCATCAACGTTCTGATCCCCATCTGGCATCAATTGAAATGAATGGCTCTCGTCTTGGGGAGGCCTCAAGTTTTGACAAGTTTTTGGGCTTGACCTTTACTCCCGATCTTAAATGGATATGTACATTAAATCTGTTACCAAGGCCGCTGGAAAAATGGTGGGACCCTTTTATCGATCCAGTAGATATCTCACTGCTGATGCTATTCTCTACCTATATAAGAGCCGGGTACGTCCAAGGATGGAATAATGTTGCCACATCTGGGCAGGAGCTGCTAGAAAGGACTTGTCCTGCCTTGATAGGGTTCAAAATAGACTTCATGGCCTCGTAGGAGATGTTCTTTTCTCTTCCCTGCAACCTCTTTCTCACAGAGGAGATATTGCGACTTTGTCTCTGCTTTATCGTTATTTTCATGGAAAGTGTTCGACTAAGCTTCAATCTATGGTCTCCCCTCACCAAACTTTCACAAGAAACACTTGTCTAGCTGAAAACACTATCAATATTTCCCCCTACTCTTTATCTGTACCTACACTTAAATGTAGATTCCATGAACAAAGCTTTTTTATTAGAACTGCACGCCTGTGGAATTGTCTTCAATTTTTCTGCTTTCCAGCTGTCTATAATATGGTTGTCTTCAAGTCCAACGTAAACAAGTTTCTGATGAGCCGTTACACTTAAGTTAAAAAATTTACCGAACTTCCATTACTATCGATTACTATATTGTCCTTTTGACTACTGTACACTCTTTAACCCTTATCCTTGACTGGCCTCTTGGCCTTGATAAGTTGTGACGCCTATGTAAAAGAATGTGGATACCTTACAATATATATATATATATATATATATATATATATATATATATATATATATTATATTATATTATTGTTGTTGTATATATAGTTTTGTTGCAGTAATTCCCCTCTGGACCAAAGTACACTAGGTTTGCTCCAAAAGATGTCACATACAAATATACAAATTTATTATGTTTACACTATCAGGCACTATATTATGTAACTTTGGAAAGCCACTTTACTCACGTTTATTTGCTCTATTAAAATACTAGATTACATCCTAGGAGAAGCATCATCATTGCTGCAAACGCCTACAGTGAAGCAGCTGTTATTTTCCTCTCTAAATCAAAAGTTCTCCCACCACTCTCACTCGACACCGGTACATATTCTGCATTAGGGTCATATGTACAGTAGCACCGTAATTTTCTTGCCTCATACACTTACAGATACTATAAGCTTTCCTACTTTCGATTCCAAAAGTAATGATCTCTCCCTCCTCAACTTCAACCAAATCTCATTGGCTGCGACTAAACTATTCGTCCATTCCAGAATGTCAATCCTAATTTAAAAAGGAACGCTTCAAAAATTAAATCAAACATGGTTTTCCTTATAAGATTAGGCACTCATTTCAGGTAAAATACCCCGATTACAAACATATTAAAACATTGAAACATCTTCATAAGATGGAAATGCTTTTATTGACACATTAAATATACCGTATATGTTAGTTTTCCGTACACAGCTTCGATCGCGTGAGATATATTTTGTGTTTAATTACAGCGTACATAATGTTTTCCGACACAGGCTGATAGTCACTATTTCTTCTTCCTTTGTTTTCAAAAACTAATATTCCAGCATGACGTTTCACAATGATTACATGTGCTTTGGTTTATAATAACATTTCATAGACATTGACCAACAAAAGTAAACTGTTGCTTTGGTTTTACAGTAGATATACTTAGATTTACATTACGCGATTAAGCGGTATCCATCGAACGATTCCCTTTCAGTGATAAAATGATTCAAGTTTGTTTAAAGCAGTTATTTCGAGTGCAGTCGATTAAAGCGTTTCCTTTATTTGCATCTCCTTTTACGTTGAACGTTCTATCCTGACCTCCCCAACTACTTTTTTCCCCCGCTGCTATTTACAATATTTTTAGGACGTGGATTTTTTCTATATTTTGAGACACGCAAATAGGTAAAAAAAAAAAAATAAATTGTTTTTTTCCGATTTCACCATAATTTTATTTCCACGAAAATAGTTCACTAAAAATTTTAAATTGTTTGGACCTATTTTGCACCAAATTCATTTCCTTCCAGGTATATAATCAGTATTTCTTTCATAAATTATACAATAATTCTGTTTCTGTTGTATAACATTTAAAAATATTTACATTGTTCCAGTGTCATAAATATTCTATTTATATTGTTTATAATAGAAACAACATTCTGTATATATTGTTCAAAAAAGGAATTGTTAATTATTTAAAAAAAAATTGCTCTGTTGATACAGTATATTTTTTCTGCTTACTTAAAACTGAATTTCTGAAAAACCGTATGTATTTTTGCATGGTAATGTACATGTAGCTACAGGAATTTGATTCCCTTTATGTGATAGAGAGTTCGAGAGTTTTTGCCACCTTAACATCAGTATTGCCAACAAAAATACCATGTTCTGAATAATGCTCTGAACAATACCCTGAAAAATACCCTGAACCATACCCTGCCCGCAAACTTAGTTTGCACAAGCCAAACGACACTACACACACACCGACTCACAAAATTGCGTGTCTATTTCGAAAGTCGTTCTTAACATGAGGAGGTTGAGGTGGCCAAATAGAAAAACACAAAAAAAAAACAACGGCCGTACTTTAAATTATATATATATATACATATATATATATATATATATATATATATATATATATATATATATATATATATATATATATATATAAGAACAAAAGTCTATATTCCAAAGTTCATGATTTTGATCATTTTAAATTAATTTCTTTTCTTGATAGTATCTATTTCGTAGCAGAAAATCAATCACTTAATTATAATATCAATTAGTAATTACATTTTGCCTTTAACTAATCAGCAGAAATAGCAACATTTAATCCATTAAAAAGATATAAAGTGCGTTTTGATATGATTAAAACCCAAAAATTGGGAGAGAAGCTGTAAATACCTTATAATATGTTTACATTACGCCATTTTGAATTAAAGGAGTAAATTGTAAGATGCTCTGCATCATGAACTTTGGGATATAGACTTTTGTCATTCATTCAGCATATTGATTAAATAAGGATTGGTATAGCTATTATCTATCTATATATCTATAAAAGTGAAAGTGTCTCTCTCTCTCTCTCTCTCTCTGTATCTGTGTACATTTCCATATGCAATAACTCTGTCAATTTTTAGTCTACAGACTCGAAATTTGATATACAGAGTAGTGAGATTAGGGAAAACATATATGACCGAACTTCAGCCAGAAATTTGGCGATTAAGGGGTTAAAGTTCAACGATTTGAGTTTTGAGAACTCTACCCAACTCCTCCGACAATTTTGGGTCTAAACACTTGAAATTTTAGGTTCCTTGGACATGGATCTAACTTAATAACTTGATTTCAGCCCAACACAATAAATTTTAAGGAGTCATAACAGGGGTCAAAGTTTTAAAAGTTTTTTTGTTTTTTTTTGCTCAACATACACCTCCAAATACCCGGGCAACGCCGGGCTGAAATGCTAGTCTATATATATATATAAAAGTGAAAGTGTCTGTGTGTGTATGTCTGTGTATCTGTGTGTTTGTGTGTCTGTGTACATTTCCCTACGCAATAACTCTGTCAATTTTTAGTCTACAGACTCGAAATTTGATATACAGGGTATTGAGATTTGGGAAAATCGATGTGATCCGTTTTTGGCCAGAAATTTGGCGATTAAGGGGTCAAAGTTCAACGATTTCACCTTTGAAAACTCTACCAAACTCTTCCGAGAATTTCGGGTCTACGCACTTATAGGTTCCTTGGGCATGGATCTAACTTAATAACTTGATTTGAGCCCAAAACAATAAATTTTAAGGGGTCATAATAGGGGTCAAAGTAAAAAAAAAATTGACCTCTGCGGTCTCTTCCAAATTACTCAGACAATTTCTGGCCTAAATATTTGAAATTTTACATAAAGGGTGTTCAGAGATAGGGCAAGCTTTTTCATCAGTTTGGGTCGAAAATATTTAGCTACCAATATATAAATGTATGTATGTATGTATGTATGTATGTATGTATGTATGTATATCTGTTTGCATGTCTGCCTTAAACTTTTAATTGAGGCGACGGATTTTACCAAGATCAGTATCGTTTTAAAGTTCGGCCTTTCATACGACAAATATCGAAAATTTGGCTAAAACCATTAATATCTTCCCCTTCAACTAGGCACTTTTCTACAGGCGGAGGGGGGTCACTTTTTTCGCCGATATTTTTGAAAGTTATCCTCTCCTTTAGATTGTCTAGCCTTAATTTAAAAAAATGTCACTTCCGGTTTGGCGGCGATCGTAACAGCATAAACTTTAGGTTTTTTTTTTTGCTCAACATACACATCCAAACACCTGGGCAACGCTGGGCGCCCATTGCTAGTATATCTATAAAAGTAAACGTGTCTGTGTATGTGCGTGTCTGTGTCCCTGTGTGTGTGTGTATACATTTCCCTATGCAATAACTCTGTCAGTTTTAAGTCTACAGACTCGAAATTTAATATACAGGGTACTGTGATTTGGGAAAATCTTTATGATTGGTTATCGGCCAGAAATTTCACTGTTAAGGAGTCAAAGTTCAACGATTTGTCCTTTGAGAACTCTACCAAACTGTTCCGACAATTTTGAGTCTAAATGCTTGAAATTTTAGATATAGGTTTCTTGAATATGGATCCAACTTAATAACTTGATTTGAGCCCAAAACAATAAATATTAAGTGGTCATAATAGGGGTCAAAGTTAAAGAACTGCCCGTCTTTTTTTGCTCAACATACACCTCCAAACACCCGGGCAACGCCAGGCTGAAATTCTAGTATATTATAAGGAAATAAAGTATATTTCCATATATATATATATATATATATATATATATATATATATATATATATATATATATATATATATATATATATATAATTCTCTAAGTGCTAAATGTCGAGTTTTCTTAGTTGGTCATTTATTGCTGTTTAAAAGGTATTCATTACAATATTGTTTCATATTGCGACTAACAAGTCTGCAAAATTATGTATTTGCTGCATATTTAGTCACTTACTTATCGGAGGTTTTCCGAAAAAAAAGGTATAAAAGCACCAATGTGAACAACTTACATGGTTTATGTAACTGACCCTATCTGCCGTTTCTTCTGAGTTACGAAGATTTATATACTCTGGGACCCAATAAAAAGGCATTAATTGAGCTTGAACTTTTTAAAAATTTACAAAATTTATATAAAGACACTTTATTTATGAGAAAGATCTTTTAATCCATTATGATTGGTATATATAAACTGAATACGTTTCAATTAAATAATTAACACACACACACATACACACACACATATATATGTGCGCGCGTGTGTGTGTGTGTGTGTGTTTTCAATGTATCTGAAATATAATAACATCAAAACATAGTGAACTACAAGTACTTACAGTCTTCTTGATTTGCATATTTATTTAATAAACACACACACTTTGGGCTTCGGGCCGGAATCAAAGGTTAGTATCTGTTCTGCAGATGTTACACATAAGTTACGAGGGGTGCAATAAGTAATGCCCCTCACCAACTTGCCATAGAGTAGAGCAACGAAACTTGGCACAGTTATTATTCTTTCTCTACATAGGAACCACCCAGAGTTATGCATTTCTCCCATCGTTTGATGCAGCTCTGGAGACCGTTTTTGTAGAACACTCCATGTTGGTCCTCCAACCACGACGTGACTTCAGAAATCAAGGCTGCATCATCTGGGAAACGCTTTCCTTTCAAAAACTACTTCATGGCTTGGAAGAGGTGAAAGTCAGAGGGTGCAAGGTCAGGAGAGTAGGGAGAACGGGGTAGGATTTCATGACCTCACGCCCGTGCTTCTGATCTGAGGAGGAGGGTACCTTTGCTGATCTTGCTAGATTTTGATAGCTTCCCTTAATTTCCTCAAAATGAAGCATCATAGGCTCCTGTAATTATGGTACCCTTTTCCAGGAAATCTGTCATCACTACTCCGTCCTGGTCCCAGAAGACTGTGAGCATGACCTTGCCAGCGGAGTACTGCACCCTTGCCTTCTTGGGAGGTGGTGAGTCCAAGTGCTTCCACTACATTGACTGGCCTTTGGTCTCTAGATCATAGTGATGGACTCAGGTTTCATCCTGTGTAATCAGTCTTTTGAAAAACTTTGACTCATCTCCTTGGCACAGCTCCAAATTCATCCTCGAGCACTCGACGCCTTCTCACTTCTGGAATGGTGTACGCAACCTGGGAATCCATCTGGCAGACACCTTATGCATATGCAAATGGTCATGAATGATAGTTTCCACAGACCCTGTATTAATCTTGACATCTTGGGCTATTTGGAAAATAGTAATGCGCCGATCTTCCAAAATGGCAGCCTCAACTTGACGGGCAGATACCTCATCAATGGCAGAAAGGGGGCGACCAGGTCTGGAATCTGTTTCTACAGACTTCCGACCATGTTTGAATTCACGATGCCAGCATTTTACAAGGTCATATGATGGGGCATTATCACCATAAGTTTATTTCATTTCATCAAAAGTCCTTTCAAATTCAAAAATCTCCTGCGGTGTGCGTCCTTTCAAATACAAAAACGGATCACTGCTCGACATTCGACAGGCTCCATTTCACACCTGACCTAGTTTAAACACCTGTAAAACAAAAACCACAATTAGTTCAGAGCTGTAATTTGCCACATAACCCGTAGAGATATAAATCACTGCACATGCAAAGTTTCAGCTAGATCAGACAACTGAAAGTGGGTCAAGGGCATTACTTATTGCAATTGGTCTTTGGTTAATGTAGGGAAACCCTTCATACTGAGACAATTACTAGTTTCCCCTTTTTACCCTTGTTTTAGGGGAGCTGATTTAACCCCACATTAAAAACGACATTGTGTCTAATTTGCTTTCGTGGGGAAGCAAATAAATACAATATGTGTGTGTGTGTGTGTGTGTGTGTGCGTGTGTGTGTGTGTGTGTGTTTAGAGATGCCGAAATTTAAATTGATAACTTATTTTAGCTTACCTTCTCCCATCTATATTATAAATTTTCGGCCCGGATGAAACACATGGCTAGCTGAAACATAATTGTTTTTGTGCAGACCATTCTCTCTCTCTCTCTCTCTCTCTCTCTCTATATATATATATATATATATATATATATATATATATATATATCGCCAGGAAACATTCTAAATCAAGGATGTATTTATTTCACATCTATAGAGCTTTATTGTTAATAAAGTGAGTCTTACACGTGTTTCGTTGAATGGTGATACTTTACCAAACATTTTTTTTCGATGACAGATTTTACTTATAGTTTCTTCTATCTCTAAAAGAAATAATAGGAGAAAAATAATAAAAGAACCAATAGCAATACAATTTAAATTGAATTACATAATGATCAGAACCAATATGAGAGTTCTTGGCCACGTAATACAAACAATAAGACAAAAAATAGAAGATCCGCCATAGCGTTTAATCATCTATATAGTAAGCACATCCTCTTGAATATTTAAAAAATATCATTGACAGGAATTTTTCTAAATTGAGTAAACTTATATCTAGGGAAATCTATAATATGATATAAAAAACAAAAGAGTTTCCGCTCGCAAGTTGAACATCCATCCATTAATAACAATAGTATAACCGAAAATAATTGTAATTGCAGAAATAAGAATAATTGTCTTTGAAGCGGAAACTGTTTAACTATAAATGTGGAGTAATTACCGAATATTATACCACACTTATATCGGATCTGACAGTAACATGCCCAAGCAGAGATTGAGAAATCACATGTGTTCTTCCAAAATAAATCCAAATGTAGAACACTTTTTAGTTCAATGTATAAGGAAAGAATAAAACTCATTATGAGTTGAAATTATCAATATTAGGTAAAGCAAATAAATATATAACCAACGAGAACAACAAATGTAATCTGTGCACTTTGGAATGTCTCTCTCCTTCTCCTTTATTTCTTATCCTTCTCTTTCTCTCTCCCTACCTCCGCCTTCAAAGTTTTACCCATCTTACGCACTTCTTTCTCCCCTTTCCCTCTCTTCCTCTTCCCCTCCTTCTATTCCTATCCGTGTCTGGTTGAATATTTTAAACTCCCCCTTGCCACCTTCAAATGTTTCTTAAATCTTAAACCTTAACTGCTGCTGATATCGAATTAGAATTTAAATTCTCCCCTCCCCCACTTTTGGGCTTTTTCTAATATCTTTTTTCCTAATCATAATAATTATTTATGTAAAGTCTGATGAAGTTATTTGATCGTAACTGAAACATGTGTAACTAGGCAGATAAAACGGTAATTATATATATATATATATATATATATATATATATATATATATATATAGTCTTATTTGTAGTATTCCGAATTTTACTGGGTTTATATAATTCAGTAATCATTCATATACCAATAAATTTTAAGCCAAAAAAGAGATGACTTAAACTGTAAGCTACAAAATTATAATATTTCATAATTGAGCAATCATATATATAGTTTTAACAAAAACGAAGACTTCAAAGAAACAATTGTAACTAATGATGAAATACACTATTTTTTGCAATCAACCCATTCTTTGGAGTCTTGTCTTTTTTAAAACAATATCCATATATATAACCATTTAGAAGAATACTACGCGGATCGACAGACGTTTCGATGTAAACATGTCTCGTGGAAGTTTCAAAATGAATCTTTCAACAAGAAAATAAAATAATCATATAATGTGGAATAACTTTATATATATATATATATATATATATACATGCATATATATAAATATATATATATATATAAATATATATATAAATATATATATAAATACAGATTTAAATATATATATAAATATATATATATAAAAATATATATATATAAATATATATATAAATATATATATAAATATATATATAAATATATATAAATATATATATATAAATATATATAAATATATATATATAAATATATATATATAAATATATATATAAATATATATATATATAAATATATATATATATAAATATATATATAAATATATATATATAAATATATATATAAATATATATATAAATATATATATATATAAATATATATATAAATATATATATAAATATATATATAAATATATATAAATATATATATAAATATATATATAAATATATATATAAATATATATATAAATATATATATATATATGAATATATATAAATATATATATATAAGTATATATATATATAATATATATATATTCATATATATATGAATATATATAAATATATATAAGTATATATATAATATATATATATATAAATATATATAAATATATATATAAATATATATAAATATATACATATGAATATATATATATATAAATATATATAAATATATATATATAAATATATATATATATATATATATATATATATATATATATATATATATATATATTCGTACTCTTGGGCAACGTTCTTTTAGTTATGCAGATCTGGAGGAATATCAGCAATAAGCTTTGTATTTTTTTTTCGTCTATTTTTTGTAATATGGCTGACTTTTTAATACGGCTTACTTTCTCGCGTTTTCGACGATAGTGTACAAAAGTTCGCCAAATGTACTAAACAATGGGATTATTAAGTTTGTAATAATATGATGTATTTATCATGCGTAATACGAAACAGTAGAAATTATATTAGACGACATTGACTGTTACCGGTTTTTTTTTTGGAGGAATAGGAAAACCGGTCGGTGTTAGGGATGACGTATATCTCCTTATCATCGGTCAATTGATAGGATAAAGAGCTGTTGAAATAAAGAAAATGATTTTAAGCAGTTAACCACAATCCAGTAAACACCACTTGTTATTGCCAGTAAGCAATCACGTTATAAGTTACTCAGGACCATTCATAAACTAGACGAAAGAAGAACTTCGGCAATTTAGTCAGAAGACGGGGAAATTGATGACAATTCGCAATGCATAATTACAATATCATAAATACAATATTAACTCTCCGTCAAAATGAACAAAGGGGAAGAAGGCTGATAAATATAGAAGGCTGTATAACAGAAAATGCTGAAAGTAGTCGAAATTTTAAGGAAAACCCTCGAATGTGGAAACTAATCCACATGAACTATAAACGCTAATCAGCCATATATAAACTGCAACAAACGTAAAACAAAAAGATAGAGGAATGTCACACAGAAAAACAAAAAATGCTGAAATCGCAAAATTGAAGAATTTTAGTGTAGTGTTGGCAAACAAATAGCCCGGAAGGGTCAAAGAGTATGGAAATAACAATGAGATAAAGCACTAACCAAACCTCTACTAGATAAGTGCAAAGGGGAACTGGGACCTTGGGAAACCTTATCACCACTCAAATTTCAGTGAAGAAGTAATTTCTGATGATGAACTGTGTGAGAACTTCTAATAATTATTATTATTAAGTATTGAAGTGGATACGTTTTCTAGTGGATGCATTACCTAGTATAAATTGTCTGAGACATATGTTGTGGTTACGTCGGAAAACACGAAGCGTTTCATTAGGGACTTGGGTGCATCAGCTTGAATCGGAACCGAGACCAAAACTTATGAAGAATATATATATATATATATATATATATATATATATACATATATATATACATATATATATATACATATACATATATATACATATATATATAGTTATATATATAAATATATATATATATAACTTGAGTTTCTTCAACTATAATCAAAACCGAAACCAAAACTTATGAAGTATTCTTGGTAAAATTATTTATTACAAGAAATGAAAGGCCGTAACAATTAAACGACAGTCACTCGGAAGAAAAAAAGGTGTAACACACATGCTATTGAATTAATATATAGGTCCGCTTAACATATAACTATCTTTCTCTTTTTCTCTTTCCGTTCCCCCTTTTGACATGAAGCGATCATTTGTAGTGACATGACAATCACATAAATTGTTCATCCTATAAGATATGATGTTGTGGTATCCATTTTTCTTTATGTTTAAGAAATGTAGTAGTAATGCTACAAACAACTCCACCCCAAAGAAACAAAAGGTGTACTCTCTCTGCTACCAGCTCGGGGAAACCGGAAGAAGACGCAAAAGTCGTGGCGTGTTTTATAGAGAAGGACGAGGTAAGCCACGTGAAGTGGCGCGAGCTACTGATCACAAAGAGAACTAAACTTTAAGAGAAATGAGGCAATATTTCGCTCATGCTTGATTAGTAAGCTATGATGTTCTAAACTATTGTTAGGGATTTGCATAAATCCCCCGAAACAAATAAATAAAAAGAAATACCAAATAATGTAAAATAAACTTTTGTTTGTTTTCTTACTACTACCAGCAGTGATTTTTTTTTAAATAATAATATATATACATATTGTAAAAAAAAAAAATTCAACTGCTGGTAGTAATAAAATAATAAATATTTATTGATTTAAACTTCCGGTAAAACTAATATATATATATATATATATATATATATATATATATATATATATATATATATATATATATATATATATATATATATATATATATATATAATTTGATAAAATTTGAATACCAAAAAAAACAAGAAACGGACAGGTGAAATTATTAAAATTACCTTAAGGCCTTATCGTCTGACCCTCTAAGAGGAAAAGTCAGAATGATAAATTAAAAACTAAGAAACGAATGAGGGAAGAAGGGAATTTGGTTTCAGTTGGAAGAACAGTGAAAAAAAAATATCTCACTGTTCAGGTGGTTTTAAATCAATAAATATCTCCAACTGATGTTTTAAAATCTTTTGTCTACACGGACTCATGAGCTTGGGAGTGCCCGGATGTTCTCGAAACCTGGTGTAGTCGAATATCCCGAGGGATATGTTGGGATATTCTCATTTCTAATCTTTGGGATGTTTTGCCAACGTAGTCAGCTCCACACTGACAAACAAATTTATAAACAACAGAATTCTTTTGAATGGTTGGCAAAACATCTTTACGAAAAGAAGAGAAAAAGGTTCGAGTTGTGTAAACTACTCTAAGCATAGTAGCTGGAAAACAACGTTGAGTAGCAGAAGAAATCCTTTTAACAATATGAAGGCCAACAGGGCCCAACCATGGTAATTTTAAATAAATGGGACAACGTGATGGACCAATACGTTTAACACTATTAAATGTAGTAATTTTACGTTCAATAGTAGATTTTATTATATTTATGGGATATCCATTGCTAAGAAAAATATTTGTGATTTCACCAAGTTCCGTATCAAGACGGTTTGGTGAACAAATCATAAGTGCACGATGCGTAAGAGCGCTAATGAGGTTTATTTTTCTAGACTGAGGAGCAAAGGAAAACCAATTAAGATAAAGCCCTGTAAATGTAGGTTTTCTATATACAGAGGTCTCAAACGTAGTACCAACTTTACAAACACGAACGTCGAGGAATGGGACAGAGCCACAGTCCTCAACCTCCATAGTAAATTGTAACGATGGATGCAGGTTGCAAAGAAGACGAAGAAACTGTTCAGCTTCACTACGTGAGGGAAAGCATGCAAAAGTATCATCAACGTAGCGTGTATAGAATGCTGGCTTAGTAATTTTGGAAAATAATTAGTTTTCCAAAAATCCAACGAAAATGTTGGCTAGCGAAGGACCAAGAGGGCTACCCATAGATATCCCGTCAATTTGCCGGTACATAATGTTGTTGAAACTAAAGGAGACTGATTTAGTAGCAAGTTCCATCAGTTCAACGAAAATTCGTTCAGGAAATTGTGGAGATTTTGAGGGGCCACGGTATAGATAGTCAGCACAAATACCAATGGTTTCATCCAAAGGTATATTAGTAAAGAGACTATTAATGTCAAAGGAAGCCAAGAACTCGGTATTTTTAGATAAAGATAATTTTTGTATCTGAGACACGAATTGAAAAGAATCCGAGATACAATGGACCGAATAAAAAGAAAGCACAGGTTTAAGAAGATCAACCAGCCATTTCCCAAGTTCGTGTTGTGCAGAACCCAACATAGATAAAATGGGTCGCAAAGGAATGTTAGGTTTATGGACTTTGGGTAAACCGTACATTCTAGGCCTTTGAGAGCCAATGGGTCGGATTCTATCATAAATCTCCTTAGAAATAAACCCGCTTTTCTGGATTTTTATTTCCATACGAAAAGTGTCATCATGGCTTAAATCACCCAACCGGAGAAATTTATTTTTATCGTCCAAGATTTGTAACATTTTGGAGATATAATCCGTTTTGTTAAGTATAACAACGCCCGATCCTTTATCCGGGCGAGAAAGATAAATGTCGGGATTAGACCTAATTAATTTTGCCGCTTCAAAATGATTTTTCTGCCAAACAAAATCACTAGATTTAGTATTTATGGCAGAAAACCTCCGACCTAATTCGCCCAACTGAATTTTAACACTAGTTAATTCATCAGTAGAGATAGGCGAATGGTGTTTTAATTGAGTATATAATAATTCAATTTCACTAAATATTGATATTTTATCAACATAAGGGGGAGGAATGCAAAATTGTAAGTCAGCAGATAAAACAAATTCTTCCGTATTGGACAAAACATGAGAAGAATAATTAAATATATGTTTATCCAAATTTGTTATAATCCCAAACTTCTTAGTAATTAAATTTTTAAATATTTATCATAAGAAGAAGTACATTTATTACGGGTAAAATTATCGCCAATGGATAAAAACTTGGAAAAACGGAGTTTATCAAAGAAAGATAGTTTTTTCCAAACCATGGCCCAAAGTAAAAGGTGTTTACTATGTAACGAATTATATGTATCGGAACTAAACAGGGTTTCATCTTGTAGGAAAACACGTTGAACTGCCAATGTATTTCTACATTTAATTTTAGAAATACGATGACAGATATAACCGGGAGCAACATGATTTAGGCGGCAAGATTTAAGAAATTCCATCCTACACTTCAAAACGATTAACTAATTTTTAATACGTATAACTTTGTTTAACGTTTTGATAAATTGTGAGCTGTACCGACCTCGAAAATATGTAAGTAAATTTTTGGTACAGCAAAATGGAAGGAGGAATTTCAGAGGAAACATAATTTAATAAAATTTGAATACCAAAAAAAACAAGAAACGGGCAGGTGAAATTATTAAAATTACCTTAAGGCCTTATCGTCTGACCCTCTAAGAGGAAACGTCAGAATGATAAATTAAAAACTAAGGAACGAATGAGGGAAGAAGGGAATTTGGTTTCAGTTGGAAGAACAGTGAAAAAAAAAATATCTCACTGTTCAGGTGGTTTTAAATCAATAAAAATAATAAAATAAAAAAAACGGATTACATCTCCAAAATGTTACAAATCTTGGACGATAAAAATAAATTTCTCCGGTTGGGTGATTTAAGCCATGATGACACTTTTCGTATGAAAATAAAAATCCAGAAAAGATTTCTTCAACTTCATAAAAGCGGGTTTATTTCTAAGGAGATTTATGATAGAATCCGACCCATTGGCTCTCAAAGGCCTAGAATGTACGGTTTACCCAAGGTCCATAAACCTAACATTCCTTTGCGACCCATTTTATCGATGTTGGGTTCTGCACAACACGAACTTGGGAAATGGCTGGTTGATCTTCTTAAACCTGTGCTTTCTTTTTATTCGGTCCATTGTATCTCGGATTCTTTTCAATTCGTGTCTCAGATACAAAAATTATCTTTATCTAAAAATACCGAGTTCTTGGCTTCCTTTGACATTAATAGTCTCTTTACTAATATACCTTTGGATGAAACCATTGGTATTTGTGCTGACTATCTATACCGTGGCCCCTCAAAATCTCCACAATTTCCTGAACGAATTTTCGTTGAACTGATGGAACTTGCTACTAAATCAGTCTCCTTTAGTTTCAACAACATTATGTACCGGCAAATTGACGGGATATCTATGGGTAGCCCTCTTGGTCCTTCGCTAGCCAACATTTTCGTTGGATTTTTGGAAAACTAATTATTTTCCAAAATTACTAAGCCAGCATTCTATACACGCTACGTTGATGATACTTTTGCATGCTTTCCCTCACGGAGTGTAGCTGAACAGTTTCTTCGTCTTCTTTGCAACCTGCATCCATCGTTACAATTTACTATGGAGGTTGAGGACTGTGGCTCTGTCCCATTCCTCGACGTTCGTGTTTGTAAAGTTGGTACTACGTTTGAGACCTCTGTATATAGAAAACCTACATTTACAGGGCTTTATCTTAATTGGTTTTCCTTTGCTCCTCAGTCTAGAAAAATAAACCTCATTAGCGCTCTTACGCATCGTGCACTTATGATTTGTTTACCAAACCGTCTTGATACGGAACTTGGTGAAATCACAAATATTTTTCTTAGCAATGGATATCCCATAAATATAATAAAATCTACTATTGAACGTAAAATTACTACATTTAATAGTGTTAAACGTATTGGTCCATCACGTTGTCCCATTTATTTAAAATTACCATGGTTGGGCCCTGTTGGCCTTCATATTGTTAAAAGGATTTCTTCTGCTACTCAACGTTGTTTTCCAGCTACTATGCTTAGAGTAGTTTACACAACTCGAACCTTTTTCTCTTCTTTTCGTAAAGATGTTTTGCCAACCATTCAAAAGAATTCTGTTGTTTATAAATTTGTTTGTTAGTGTGAAGTTGACTACGTTGGCAAAACATCCCAAAGATTAGAAATGAGAATATCCCAACATATCCCTCGGGATATTCGACTACACCAGGTTTCGAGAACATCCGGGCACTCCCAAGCTCATGAGTCCGCCATTGGTAATCACCTGATGAGTATAAATAGGTGTTCTGATCAATATTCCGATGGGTGGTTTTCTGTTTTATACAGTGCGAGGTCGAACTATCATCTCAATATCATTGAGGCGTTAGTTATTAACAACTCTCGACCTAGCCTGTGTAGACAAAAGATTTTAAAACATCAGTTGGAGATATTCATTGATTTAAAACCACCTGAACAGTGAGATATTTTTTTTTTTCACTGTTCTTCCAACTGAAACCAAATTCCCTTCTTCCCTCATTCGTTTCTTAGTTTTTAATTTATCATTCTGACTTTTCCTCTTAGAGGGTCAGACGATAAGGCCTTAAGGTAATTTTAATAATTTCACCTGCCCGTTTCTTGTTTTTTTTGGTATTCAAATTTTATTAAATTATGTTTCCTCTGAAATTCCTCCTTCCATTTTGCTGTACCAAAAATTTACTTGTATATATATATATATATATATATATATATATATATATATATATATATATATATATAAAACAATCGTTTTTAGTATCGGAAAATATGAACACTTTTCCGATTCCTATACTGATTCCGATACCCCCAAAAGTTCTGATTTTGTCGATGCCGATTAATGGCCCCAACACTAGTTACAACACTGTTAACTTGCCACTTTGTGAGAGGAAAATTAACGTTCTCCACGTGTTTGCTAACTCAAGAGTTGAGAGATAAAGGAGAATTTAATTCAGTGGTTCCCAACCGTGTTTACATGGCAGCACACTATTGAGGTTTTGCCAATTTTCGCATCATCATCATCATCATCATCATCATCATCATCATCATCATCATCATCATCATCATAAAACAGAGATTATATAAGGAAAATTCTCACTCACATAAATCAACATATCCTATATCCAATATCTGTATAGAATAATAATGATAAATATCGATGATGCTTTTGAACTACTACTGCAATCTTTGGACGAATTTAAGAGACACACACTTAACTCTTCTCCAATATTTTAAAGTCTTTCACGTTTTTATTTTTAATATTGTTTTTTAGGTAAGACATTTCCAGTTCGCAAAGGTACAAAGAGTAGAATTGTAGTAAGATTTCGAGTTGGAATTCAATGGTATCATCATGATTAAGAAATTAAATGTTTTATTAAACAAAATGAAATTAAATGTTTTATTGAACAAAATGAAATTAAATGTTTTATTGAACAAAATGAAATTAAATGTTTTATTGAAAAAAATGAAATTAAATGTTTTATTGAACAAAATGAATATAAATGTTTTATTGAAAAAAAATGAAATTAAATGTTTTATTGAACAAAATGAAATTAAATGTTTTATTGAAAAAAAATGAAATTAAATGTTTTATTGAACAAAATGAAATTAAATGTTTTATTGAAAAAAATGAAATTAAATGTTTTATTGAACAAAATGAAATTAAATGTTTTATTGAAAAAAAATGAAATTAAATGTTTTATTGAACAAAATGAAATTAAATGTTTTATTGAACAAAATCAAATTAAATGTTTTATTAAACAAAATGAAATTAAATGTTTTATTGAACAAAATGAAATTAAATGTTTTATTTAACAAAATGAAATTAAATGTTTTATTGAACAAAATGAAATTAAATGTTTTATTGAACAAAATGAAATTAAATGGCTTCTAGCTATTATCTCTTCACAGCACACCAGTAATCATTCCGCGGCACACTAATCTACCGCGGCACAGTGGTTGGGAATCACTGATTTAATGTAACAGGTGAATATCTATGTATCTCATATAGAAACCAAGTGTTAGCCCCAGAAGGAATTAATATTTGATTTCTGAAAACTTTGAATTAAAATAAAACAAAAAAGATATACGTATGCAGACATTGAGCAATTATTTATATATTAATATGATAGCGTGTGTGGTATTTCTTTTGTGTGTGTGTGTCTCACGCTTGCATTCGATCTTATATGTGTTATGGACTTCCATACCAATAATTCTTCATAAATTTTGATTTCGATTATAGCTGATGACACTCAAGTTATTTATTCTTTTGTTATAAATAATTTTACCAAGAACCATTCATAACTTTTAGTTTCGGTTTCGATTACAGCTGAAGGAAGTAAAGTTATATATATCTACACATTTATTCTTTTCATCAATTTTGGTTTCGGTTTCTATTCAAGCTGATGCACCCAATTCATATGCGTATATTTGTTTTTTTTTTTTATTTCTGAAACCCCAACTTTATAATATATAAAAATCGATAGAACATTACCTCTATAATAATATGTACGAAATCTGAAAGAATTAAAATATCTTATTTAAGCGTACTTTACGATCGAGCTTAGATAAATACTTTTGCAGTTTAAAAAAAAAGCTACAATAATATCAGAGCGTCTCCATTTACGCTGAACACCAATATATTACTAATGAATGAGTCCGCTGTGGAATTTCCACAGGTCCCGCTAGTAATAATTAGTTATTAAAAAAAACCGAAAGAACGATTAGCTTTAAAAGGAAAGAAGAAATAAAAAGAAACATTGGTTATTATGCACATATGAACTCACAACGATGTGTCTTAACATTACTTTAAAGAAAGAAATAACATCAGATAATTTGATTTCGTTTTCTAATGTACTTGTTAGTATTGTTGTTTTGTACGCGTTGTTAAATGCCTTTTAATATGAAGTAACATAAATTATTTCGTTTCTCGCATTTCTTTTATGTGACCGTGGCATATGGCCGGTTGTGAGAAAGGGACGAGCGGAGACAGAGGAAGAAAGAGGGGGGGGGAGCAGGAATGGAGAAAAAGTGCATATTTAAAACTTACCGTACTTTGGTTTACCTCCCCTATTAGACACGTAAACGTTTAATAGTTGCCGCTTAACGTTAATAGGTCCAGTTTTTTTTTTCGGATGAATTAAATGACGCGTCTCTGCTTCTGACATACATCCATGATAGGGATTGCGTTTTTAGAGTCTCACACCGTCATTATCTGCAAAAGGGAGATAAAACTTTCAGGACATAAATGCTTAAGTTCAATCATTATGACAATGCAATCCCCTCTGATCCATTCGGGCAAGATAAAAAATAGGTGGTAAAACGTTAAAAAAGGCCCCTCGTAGTTTTGATTCTAGACAGTGCCCAAAATTAAAGGGATCTCAACAATTTATTGAAATTCAGGGAACCTTGCTTAGTTGATGTCCAATGACTATGAATACAAATTCAAAGCAAATCTGAAATATTTAAACAATTTCCAAGTGAGAAGTGGCACTCGTAGTATGCTCGCTAGAAACTCTTTAATATTAACAGTTCCTTGGCCTTTGGGTCAAGATCACAGTGTAGTATTTGTTCTGATGCTGCATTTCACCTTTTCTGTATCGGTCAGTGGAGGAGAGATCCTTCACGATTGAGACAATTTTTTGTTCCTATCTAGAGCGCTCCTTTTGGGGAGGCTAGATTTTCCCCATGTTAAAAACTGACCTTATGTCTAGTCTGCCCTCGTGGGGAGGTAATTAAATAGGAATATTTATTAATTGATGTCTAATATCTATTGTTAGAATTTCATAAAAATCTCATGCATTTGAATGTTCTACATCCTTTTTTTAATCTTTTTTTTGCGTTTAGACACCATACACCTATATGACACACACACACACACACACACATACACACACACACACACTATATATATATATATATATATATATATATATATATATATATATATATATAGTCATCCACATACAGTACTGTTTCGCTTTTTCACAGCTCATCAGTGCGGCTAGACAAGCAACTACCTGAAGCCCGGATTGAAACCCGACCGCCTGTTTGACAATAAGGCTCCTAACCACTACGCGCTATATATATATATGCTAGAAAGTTACTTACGCTTGAAAGTATCATGTACCCCTACAAGGACCATTCGTCATGTATTGAGTATTGTTGTCAAATTTGGGCTGACACATCTGCTACTAGTCTCTTGGTCCTGCACATGTTCAAAAGAAAGTCGCCAACCTGATAGTTCCTGAACTGTCATCTAGGCCTCAGCCTCTGTCCCATCAACGAAATGTTGTATCCCTCTGCCTGTTCTACAAGTATTTTAACGGTGGATGTTCCGACGAACTACAAGCCCTTGTATCCCCTCATGGATAACCAGCAAAATCCCACCCTTACATAGTAGAGATCTCTAGATGTAAGAAGAACTTCTACTCTAATAGTTTCTTCACCAGAAGTGATAGACTTTGGAATTCCCTTCCGGGCTCCTGCTTCCCCAACTGTACTGACATGCAGATACGCAAGTGTAATGTGAACAGACATCTTGCTGCTCAACTCCCTACATAGCACCCAGCAAATTATGTCCCTGATAGTAGCCTCTTAGATCAAAATGGCACTGTGTGTGCCTTGTTTGGGGTGAAAATGGAATATATATATATATATATATATATATATATATATATATATATATATATATATATATATATAGTAATTTATGAAATATATATGGCGATTAAGCTACACTTAATATTTGACGTTTCATCCACTCTGGGATTCGTCAGGCTTATGCGCGAATTCTGTGGTTGTTTCTCGTTTTTATATGGTCCTCTCCCGTTGAGGATTTTAGTTAGCCAATCAGCTTTCTAGTATCCACCGTGCCCCTTCCTATCAGCCAATGGGCATGCATTTTATCAAACAAAGGATCTGTTTTAGAACTAGGTTAGTGGTTTAAGGCAGACCTTTTCCTCCTTTTATATATATATATATATATATATATATATATATATACATATGTGTACACACATATGCACACATATATATGCATATATATATACATACATATATGTATGTGATCGTTTATGCATATTCATGTTTACTTAATTTATTTATTTGTTTATTTTCTATTGTTTTTGTTAGTTTTAAAGCTATTTTGTATCGCTATCCTAAAGTAAGTTTTATTTTGTGAACATAGTTATTTGCTATATGCCTTCATGAAAAATTTGCTATCCTGTACTTTAAAGAACCCAAAAATCTATTAAACTGTAGAAGAGAAATAGCAAATAACTGTGTTCACAAAATAAAACTTACTCTAAGATAGCGATACAAAATAGCATTAAAACTAACAAAAACAATAGAAAATAAACAAATAAATAAATTAAATAAACATGAATATACACAAACGATCACACACATATATGTATGTATATATATATATGTATATATATGTACATATATGTGTGTACACATATGTATATTTATATATATAAAAAAAGGAGGAAAAGGTCTGCCTTAAAGCACTAACCTAGTTCTAAAACAGATCCTTTGTTCAATAAAATACATACCTATTGGCTGATAGGAAGGGGCGCGATGGATACTAGAAAGCTGATTGGCTAACTAAAATCCTCAACAGAAGAGGACCATATAAAAACGAGAAACAACCACAGAATTCGCGCATAAGCCTGACGAATCCTAGAGTGGATGAAACGCCGAATATTCAGTGTAGCTTAATCGCCATATATATTTTATAAATTACTAACTAGCTCTACCTACGTATTGAGCACTTTTGAAGTGAATACTTAAAGTTTACGCATAAATCTATACTTTCGTATATTAATTTTATGTGAGTAAATGAAGTAGTTATAGATAAGCATATATATATATATATATATATATATATATATATATATATATATATATATAAGTGAGGTCGCAACTATGATCATACCCGTATGGATTACGTAAGTCGCTTAATATTCTACTTCATCAAGCAGTTATAATATTACTAACCTAAATAAGTACCTGTATGAAGGTATATTTCAACCAAACGCGTAATAGATTGTTTTGGGTGAACCTCGTAATAATGTATGCATATGGGTATTTTTGGGTGTATGCATGTATGGATATAAGATCTTTATATACCCGGGTAGGAAAATTGATTAAAAAAAAAAAAAGAATGAATGAATAAATAGATGAAAGAAAGTAAGGAATGAAGGGGGAATGAAAGAAAAGGGGATAAGGAAATTAGGGTGAATAAACAAAGATGAAGGTAAGTACTACAATATATAAGCTTGTATACTCAGTTTGTATAACCTAAATACTTTGATTTCTGTCATGTGTTATTATATATTATTATTGTATTGTTATACATCTTATGTATATCTGCCTAACAATCGAAAGAGTGTTTGCTTAATATGAAGATAGGCCTATGAACTTCATGCTGAATTCAATATAAATTTTTACGTAGTATAAATTTTTACGGAAAAAACCTACAGCTTAGGAAAATGTAACAAGCAGGTGGGCCATGAAATATAACTATGCGTGTGGAGTTTGATAGAAATAAGGGAATTTATATAGTAAATGTATTCATGTCTGTTTCTACTTTAGATGTATCATTTGGTGGCGGGGTACATGTATATTTTTTATTTTTTTATTTTTTTATTTTTCTTCCTTTGAAGATTGTAATGCCGGGTATGGGGCAGCCAAACCAGCTGCCAACATTGCCCCGCTTTTTTATTGAAACCAACCGAGAGCTCTTTTTAGTATCCTCGCTGTTCCCTTAAGTGCAATTGTCTGAATGTCTATATTTGTGTGAGTATTTATGTAGAAGTGTATTTTATGTATGCATGTATGTTTGTATATTTATATATATATGTATCTATATATCTGTGTGTATGTTTGTATATGGATGTATTTGTATGTGTGTATGTATGTATATGTATGTATATGCATATATATTTCTGAACTATTAGAATAGGCTGTCTCGTATATGATTGTTGTAACAATATAGATTACAGATTACAAGAATGTATGGATGTCCGAATGTTGTTTATATGTATGTTATATATGTATGTATGTGTGTGTATGTATATATATATATATATATATATATATATATATATGTATATATATGTATGTGTGTATGTGTGGGCATATATATATATATATATATATATATATATATATATATATATATATATATATATATATACACCCGTCTGGAGTGTAGTGGCATACTATTGCATATATGAAGGGGTTACCACGCTACAGAAGTAAAGAAAAATGCCATTATTTGTCTCTGTATGTCTGTATGTGTGTGTGTATATATGCGCGGGTGTAGCAAAGTGTAGGCATTTATAAGTATATTGATATATTAATATATATAGGTACGTGGGGTTTAGATAACTTTCGTGTTTTATGTTTATTCATATTTTGTTTGTTTATTTGTTTTAATTTTATTTTATTTTTATTTATTTTTATTTAATTTTATTTATTTTTTGTTTTGTTTTATTTACCTTATTGTAATTATAACTTTATTCTTGCGTAGTTTAGAGTTATTGCCTAGTTTCAGTACGTGTGTTGTGAGTAAAATAAAAGCGTACAACATGGATTCGCTTTTGAATATATGTATTAACGTGAGTGTGTGTGTGTGGCGGTGTATGTGTATGTGTGTGTTGTGTGTGTGTTGCATGTATGTGTGGGTGGATGTAGATTAAAAGGCACCGGTTAGTACTTAGTTGACCATAGCTAATGTTCTTAATTTACAGACTCCAAGACAAAAAACTAAATTCTCAAGTACCTTATGCTATAAAAAAACAAAAGTTAGCTTGGGTGGGGGGAAAGGGAAATGAAAAAGATCTTCAAAGACCTCACTTATCCTCTCACCGTTTTTATGACTCCCACCCAGGTTGCATTCTAACTTGATAAACGAAATAGGAAAATGTATTTGGTGGAAATATCACTTTCGACGGTAATTCTTGGCATGAAGACGTAATCCCCCAACGTGGGTGATTACAGAAACATGTATGCACATATGTAGCCATTAATGTTTGTATAAATAAAACTAATATATATATATATATATATATATATATATATATATATATAACAGGTTGAAAAATAACAAATCTTTATAATTCTGTATTATCAATGAGATATTATTTCAGAGAAGGCCATCGACCTTTATCAGCGAAAATGCAAAATAAAGAGACTTCTTTTTGCTCATGCAAATAGAATGACTTAAAAATATATGTCTATATATGAATCCCAAAGGAGAATGAATAGCGATCATAGTTGTGACCCAACGGGTAATGAGTGTGTTTATTGATATAAAATGCGCACCGTTTTTTTTTCAATGGTCGATTTTTATATTCGTAAACGTGTAACATCGTCCCTGTCTCTGTTTCTCCCCCCCCTCTCTCTCTCTCTCTCTCTCTCTCTCTCTTATTGTTACTTTTGACAAAAAGACTACTCTATTTTATATATAACTGGATGAATAAAAGAAATTATAGAATTAGAAAATATCTGGTAATAAAGATGTTCAACGGTTCTTATTTGTTACCGGGCAACGCTGGCTAAATGTTTTAATCGCCATATGCTTGTAATGAAGCATTTAAGTGTCAATTTCTCTGGTACTAATGACGTCATTACATTATGCAACGACATGGCGTAACAAAATGTCATGGCACGATCCAGATAACCCTTTTTTTATATTCACTGTATGATAAAAGTGTTTGTATATTATTTTAAAATGGAAATCGCCCCAGACAAGACATGAAACCCCCTAACGTAAGGTGCTAACTAAAACAAAAAACGATTATCTAAAAAAAGCAAAACAAAAACAGGAAATTCCTATATCTTAAAGAAGGTAAAAAGCGGACATTGAGTTTACTCTAAAAAATCTCATAACTTTCGTTTCCCTTTTTTGTCCTTTAGTCCTCACATTCCATGAACAATATTTCTGGCAAAGGAAGAAAAATTGCTGTTTTCTGGCTCATAATCTATCTGACTTTGTAATAGTATTTTTTCAGATTCTTACACCAAATGACTTCACGTCTTGTCTACAGCAATTTCCATAAAAAGAACCAAAGCTATTGGTTGAAGCAAGTCAGTTAAGATGGAACCCTTAAAACTTCTAATGCGTATATCTGATTTTAATAAAATTCCAACCATATGTATAACACGAACTGTGAGAGTTAAAAAAAATGCCAATTTCTTTCAATTATATGCAAGGGTTATATGAGAGTAAAAAAAAAAAAAAAAAAAAAAAAAAAGTAATATGCTGTCACGAGCGAAAAAGGACACAGCGTCATTCATTAATTCCAGAACAACGTCAGGCGTTTCTACTAGTTTTTCATAAAATAAAGCGTTTGCTAACGTAATCGACTAAAATGTATTGCACTGTCTTCGGATTTTTCAATATTAACTAAAACCTTTTCAACAAAATTAAACAATGTCCACATGTAATAGGCAAACAGACCTATTATATACGGCAAACATAATTTTGAAAACTATATCTGGGTTCTAGAAGCTGAGAACATAGCTAGACTGAGTGTATACCATTTGAAAGTGTCTTATTTAGATGTTTTTTTTAGTCATTTATGAGTTTCAAAAATATTCGCCATATTTGCACGAACTACGGTATAAAAATCCAACAAAAGCTAATGTGGCATAAGTGAATAAAAATTATTTTGCAGAATTGCAACAAATTTGACATGAATAACCCTTGGTAGTTCTTGTGTGTTCGCATGCCGTACTACTACTACTACTACTACTACTACGGTTGGTGTTTTGATATTAAACAAGTGAGACTTCTACTCAGAGCTCGCAACTAACATGCCTTGGGATAGTCTGGTCTGCATGAAGTATTCCTCATTGGTCACAGCAAATCATTTCTTCGTTTGCATATCTTGAAACTAACTATTTATCAGAGCAGTTTTTTATCGTCGACACCAAGAACATTAATACTCAGCGGTTGCATGCGAAGTTGGGGAAGACTTGGCCCAGAACACATAAAGAAATGGCACAAAAGAAACGTTGTCATTTTCACTTCATTGATTTGCGGTTCTGCGTCTGAATATTTGCTTGCGACATGCAGAGGCAGAGACGAGCAGGGAACGGCGGACCCTGGTTATGACTTATCTTGAATTTTCAGTAAAGACCTATTAGCCGGATAGATTTGGCACTATCATGTGACCAACGCCACAAATACAGCGAAGAAGGAATAAACTTTAGGACGAGGTGCTGCAAACACTAAACAAAATATTCATTTATAAGCTCCAAAACTATTGGACATAATTGTCACTAATTTGACATAAACCCTTGGGGGTATTGAACGTATCATAGTCTTCCTCCATATGCTACTACTACTACTACTACTACTCATACTACTACTAATACGAGTAGTAGTAATGGTTACAATGTTTGCGATTGCGACTTTTCCCGTAACATCCGGCATTCTCCTCTGTAAAATATTGTTTCCCCATTGTTTGTCTTTGTTACATGTTATTATGTTAAATTATGTTACAGACAAATTATATTACAGACAAATTATATTACAGACAAATTATTAATACATAAAGACGTAGATGATGCGTAATATCCAATGACCATAAGCTTTTAATTACAAAGATCAGTTAAGATAAGTTTGATATTGCAAATGTCATAAATCGTAAGCGAGATCCCAGCAGAGGGTCCCAAGTTTCCGTTGTTAAGGTAGATTGAACACAGATAAGTCACAATTAATACCCTAGCGATTAATTGTGATTCCAGATATAAATCAACATTGTATCCTATTTTCTTCGTTGCTATGACAACTCTCACTACTACTACTACTACTACTACTACTACTACTACTACTAGCAAACCAAATATATATAAATATATATATATAAGTAACTGAAGTACCTGTTTACGCCAGGCTAATAAAATGATTATCTTTTGGCATCTCAGCTGGAAACAAATCTGTTTACTTTCAATACTACGAAAAATAATTTGAAATTATTCTTTTTTTATTATAAGGTCTATATTTAAAACATCATAAATGAATCAGCTGTGATATCCTCAGTATTTGTAAAGCTAGCATTTCTACAAAAAATAATTTAAAGAAAGAAACAAAAAACATTTCAGCAAATTTCACCTTTTGTAATAAGGGTGAACTAGCAGAAGAATCCCTACCTACGATCGAAAAAAAAAAAACGATAAGTGACATACAAATAACTATCCCATGGTGTTGTCAAACTAATCAAGAGCCTAGATGCCAACAAGACTATATGCCGATCATAGTACTTTAGAAAGTGCGACCCGAAATAGCTCCTATCCTTACAAAACTTTTCAATCGATGGGTAAAGGAGTTATGCTTTCCATGACCCCCAAAAACTTCATTGTTCTGTTCAATATTTAAAAAGATAGGAGACCGGTCATCTGGATTCCAGTATAGACCATCTTCTGTGCGTTTTGAATAAGTTGTTCTGTTATAAATCAAATCGTTTCAACTATGTTAACGAAAACAGTCTTTTAAGTAACAAACAACACAATACGTAGTTCATTCTGCAAGATCTGCAGCTGACGTGCTGACTGATTTTGTGTATATATCGATAGAGACTTCTTTTCTAAGGCAATAGCTCTTGAGATATCAAAGGCATTCGACATTAATTTGTTAGCTACGGAATATATGAAAAACGTGATCTCAACCATCGAATCGTCTCTCGTTGAAAGGTCTATAAAATGTTGACGAACAAATGTCCGAATCACATATCATCGAAAAGTATCGGAGATGAAGATTTTGCTGGATCTCTTTCTTGCAGCGGGAGAAAAGGTGTTTTCTTACTTCTAATGCTGCTAAAACAAAGCTTCTATCTTTTCACCACGGACGCTCTGACTGTCATTTCTCCTCAGTTGAAATGAATAGTCTCCCTCGAGGAATCTGACGTCTTTGATAAGCTTTTAGGGTTGACTTTCACTCCAGACCTGAAAATTGAAGACTTACACAAATCTATTGTAAAGGTCGCTGGAAAAATGTTTGCGCCATTCTACCGCTCTATAAGGAAGCTAATCACCTGACTCAGTCCTCTACTTGCACAAGAGCCATGTACATCCTAAAATGGAGTACTTCTCTCATATATGAGGATATGCCGCTCGAATTACCCTCTCCGATTTTGAGAGAGCAGAAAATCGACTTTACAATCTAGTGGGGATGGTCTCTCTTCGTTATTACAGTCCTTCCCACACAGAAAAGTGTTGCCTTCCTCTCTCTCTCTCTCTCTCTCTCTCTCTCTCTCTCTCTCTCTCTCTCTCTCTACCGTTATGTTTATGGTAGATGCTAGGCTCAGTTCGAATCTCTAATATCTCCCTATAAAACTATATACAAGTTTACAACATGACCTTGTCTATCTACAACCACAGCTAATAATTTTCCGTTCTCTCCTCCCGTACTAAAAAACAAACGAAACTTATATTAAACAAAGTTTCCTTCTAAGAACATTTCATCTCTGAAACTAGGTACGGCGAATCTGCTCCCTAACTGACCATAACGTGGTCTTCTTCAAGTCTAATGTAAACAAATTCTTGTTGAACCGTTTGCTGCAATAATCAATTCCTCTTAAGTAATTTTCTGTCCATGTCACTTATTTGCTCACCATTCCTTCGAGGATGCGATTCTAGTCCAATTGACGATCTCTTCAACCTTTATCCTCGAGTGGCTCCCGGGCCTTGATAAGTTGTGACATATCAGTAAAACAATAGATAAGCGTTGCGCACGTTTCTATTCGCTCGTGTTTTGATTAAAATCGGTGAAGGCTCATGATGCTTATATTTATTTGGTTAGCGCGCGTAACCGTATCATTTGATAGTTAAACAACAGACAAAAACATAATTGCAATCCGCGATTCTAGTTCAAGGGCATTGTCAACAAATATATTGTATCAAATTTACTTCTCGTCTTTGTTATCAAACATCAAAAAAGAAATCCGAATAAAAAGAAACGGAACAAACAAGCAAAATAAAAAAAAATAGCTTTCATTTTCTCAGTAGGAAAAAAAAAACAAAGAACAAAACGAAGAATTCAGTTGTCATGCAAATCGCTTTCTCGGTCACAGGAAGTCAACACGACAACAATACGAAGACGAACTACTTTGCATATATTGTTATTCTGTTTTTCTTTTCTTTTTTGATCATACCAAGAAAAGGGATCTGTGTGGAATTGAGCTCCTTGTTTGTATTATTGTTCCTATTTCATGTAAATTTTGATTATGTCAAAAGTAATGCGATGTGTGAACCGTCTGCATACCGACGAGGTCAAGAGTAAAAAATAAAACTACATTTGAAATGAATGGCTCTCATCTTGGGGGGGGGGGATCCATGTTTTGACAAACTTCTGGGCTTGACCATTACGCATGATATGAAATGGAACACGTACATCAAATCTGTTGCCAAGGTCGCTGGAAAAATGATGGGATGCTTCTATCGCTCCAGTAGATATCTCATTGCTGATGCAATTCTCTATCTATATAAGAGCCAGATACGTCCAAGGATGAAGTACTGTTGCCACATCTGGACAGGAGCTGCTAGAAAGGAATTATCCTGCCTTGACAGAGTTCAAAATAGACTTTGTGACCCTTTTCTCTTCCCTGCAACCTGTTTCTCACAGAAGAGACGTTGCAATCCTGTTTGTGCTTTATCGTTATTTTCATGGCTAATGCTCGTCTGAGCTCCAATCTATAGTCCCTCCTCGCCAAACTTTTACGAGAAAAACCGTATAGCTGAAAATACTATCAATAAATTTCCCCATTCTTTATTTGTGCCTAAACCTAAACGTAGATTCCATGAACAAAGCTTCGTTCTTAGAACTGCACATCTGTGGAACTGTCTTCCGTTTGTCTGCTTTCCAGCTGACTACAATATGGTTGTTTTCAAGTCCAACGTAGACTAGTTCTTGATGAGCCCTTTCACTTAAGTTAACAAATTTACCGAATTTCCATTACTAACGATTACTATATTGTCGAATTGACTACTGTACACTCTTTAACCATTATCCTAGAGTGGCCTCTTGGCCTTGATAAGTGGTGATGCTTATGTAAAAAAAAAGAAAAAATAAGAAAGAGAAAAGAACTTTAAGTCCTGTCTCAAGTTTTAAGAAAAGGTCTTTATTCCCCATTCTCCAGCCATGCGTAAATTCTTATAGCTGTAACGTCTCTAAGGGGATCGTCCTCTCTAATGTGCTATCTCTCCTTTTTATAGTCTTTTTCTTTTTCCTTGCTGTGACGTCATTTCGCACACGGCTTTGTTTCAATTATATCCGGGGCTAACGATACAATAATAAACCTGCAACTACAATAAATAAAGATTATAATCTTCAATAAGTACCAGAGTTCAATCTGTTATTTTGACTCTTTCTTTATGATGGCACGTTTATCCATGGAGTAAGTATAGTGACGCACAGTTGACTATGGAGCGCCCTTTTCTGAAAATGAAGTTATTTAAATGGTAGATCCATGAAGATATTTCGAAACTAGATACAATCACAAATATTTCTAAAAAAAAAAAAAAAAAAATCAAGTCGATATTTTTATGCATTAAAAAAATATGGTAATTTGAAGTTTCAGAAATTCACTAAAAGTTTTCAGAATTTTATAAAATACACATTTCGATTAGAAATCAATTTGGAAACTGTTTCATTGGTTTGTACGTCTTTTGTATGCATATACATGATTATATGAATCTAAAATATATCGTTCTCAGTTTTATTACGATTTTTAGGATTTTGAAGACAAAGTTTTGTTATAATTTGACCAAAAGCATGTTTATTTTTGCATAAATTTTACCTTAAAAAATCTATTACAAAAAATATTAAAATGTAAAAAAAAAACTCATATTTAGCGCTACTTAACTCCAAAATGGCTGTAGTCCGCACAACAGCCACAGTATTTTCTAAAACACTAGTTTGGTATGTAGACTCATCCAGTCTTTCTGACTAAATAATTTCATTCGTGGGTTCCTTAATTTTTTTAAGTGCTTCATAATCACAATATGTATAAATTCTAAAACTTTTTATTAGTACAAATGAATCAATAGATATGCCATGAACCTAATGAAGATATAGCATCGTACATGATAATAGTGCAATATCGTTTAGTGTTTAATAAAAATTATTTTTTACTTGAGTAACCCTTATAAATTATTATGTCAACAGGCATTACATAATTGATAGAAATGGTTATATCTGACACATATTGCTATTTATTCGTCTGTATAATTTACCTAAACTTGAGATTTATTCACTAAATATAACGACGTGTGAGTGTAGCTATTCATGGGAACGAAATCGTGAATGTATCACTTATGTACCTCTCTAATGATGAATAATGATTAAATGTATCAGTGTACGTGGTAATACTAAACTCGTTTCCTTTAATAATTACAAGAAACCTTCTCAATCATCAATAGCTATGGCTAACGACACATTACCCGGAAGTACTTCGTTCAAACTGCCCGGCTTAACGTTCACAGAGAACATGAGTTGGAACAGATACATCGAGAGCATTGCCAGGGCTGTTGCGAGAAAGGTGGGCTCTCTCTCTAGAAAGTTACTTACGCCTGAAAGTATCCTGTACCTCTACAAGGCCACCATTCGCCCATGCATCGAGTACTGCTGTCACATTTGGACTGATGCATTTGCTACTAGTCTCTTACTTCTAAACAGGGTTAATAAAGTACCAACCCCATAGGTCCTAAACTAAGCTTCAACGTCTGTCCCATCAACGAAATGTTGCATCTCTCTGCCTGTCTTACAAGTATTTGAATGCTGGATGCTCCGATGAACTACAAGCCCTTGTGCCCCCTTGACGTAAATACCCTCGACAAACAGCAAAACCCCACCCCTACACAGTAGAGTTCCCTAGATGTAAGAAAGCCTTCTACTTTAATAGTTTCTTCCCCAGAACTGCTAGACTTTGGAATTCCCTGATTTCCCAACTGTACTGACATCCAGAAGTTCAAGTGTAATGTGAAAAGATATCTTGCTGCTCAACTCCCTACATAGTATCCCTGAAAGTTGTGTCCCTGATAGCAGCCCCCTACATCAAATGTGGCACTGTGCCTTTGTAAGGTGGAGATGTTATAAAAAAATTCAGAATAAAAGTTTATGTAAAATAATTGATACGAAGGTAGCTCTAAAGTGAAGTGTCCTATTTTTTTTATTAAAAATGTTGAAGAGCTACGAAGACGGGAGTGGTAATAATGGAACGATCAACCTTTTATGCTACAGAGTTTATTTTTCTACATAGTCATCGTCATTCTCAATGCATGTTTGTCAAAGTTTTAATGCTGCATCTCTACCTTTGACGCACGTCCGTTACAAGAGTTGCTTTTTAAAAGTCTCATACCGTCAATATCTGCAACAGAGAAATGAAACTTCTAGATCATGAATACATAAATTTAGTAATCGTAAGAATGCATTCAGGCGGAATAAAAATAGGAGGCATTACTTTTGGAACGTCCTTTGGAGAATTAATATAGAACCCGAATCAACGTCATATATTCCGAATAGCTCATTCGGAATATATGCCGTTGATTCGGGTTCTGAGGTTAATGGCGTTGCTGTACAGTATAAGAACTTGATAAGTACACATTTTATCTTTTAATTAGTTTTGCAGCAGAATGTATAGGGGGATTCCGATCCCTTGGCTCTTCTCACTTTTAACACCGTGAATATCTTAACGTACAGAAAAGTTTTTTTTAAAATATATATATATATATATATATATATATATATATATATATATATATATATATGCACATATTGATAAAACAAATACACAGCTTCATAAAAAATGTGTTTCTATTAGCTGTTTTTGTACGTTTAATATGTTTTAATTAATTAATGTTTTATTTACTTAATTAATGTTTTCCCATAATCACGTATTT
>NC_136492.1:106140008-106150008 GCF_053919585.1 Euprymna scolopes
GATATGTACAAGAATCTAGAGGTCATTGCGGCGTTGACATGCAGACTATCGCACACATCCTCACAGACTCTCCTCTAGCGAGTTATGCTTCGATGCGGACCTGTGGGATGCTTTGGGCACTGTCCGACGATGGACCTCGAGATTAAGTGAAACACTAGGATGATGATGATGATGATGATGATGATGATGACGACATATCTACATTAAATACATCTAGTGCTTCAGACTGCCACCTTATACAATCGTTTTATTTTCTTCCCAGCATCCATTGTGTTTTTGCCGTTTAAAATGAAACTTGTGGAGTTCAATAAATGTTCAAATGGTAAGTAGATTCAGAAGAATCAGCCTAAGAGAATTTAACAGACAGAAGTTTTCAGCTCTTAAAATCTTCACCAAGCGACAAAGTTACCACCCTTCAAAGCAAATATCTTTTTCGGGATTTTGGGAATTAGAGTTGTGTCCCTTTGTTTAAAAAAGTATAGTTCCCAATTTCGTTAGAACATATGACCTCGTATTGGCTCTTGCAATGTCCAAGAATAATACTGGTTTATCTTCTTTTTTTTGTTGACTGTTTACCGAACGAAGCAAACCTGCTTGACTCTCGGACCTACTCTACCTAGCAATTCTCGTGTGAGTAAATTCCTGGTGTGTTTCACACGACTCCCTTTTTTCAATTTTCTTATCAGTTTGTTCAAGCTGAGGATGGATCATCCTACCGGATCCCAGACATTCGCTTGCTATCTCATGTATTCCAATCGAGAGATCTTTTTAAGATTCTAACCGTCCCTTTGACTGTAATTGTTTGAATCAGTCTTACACTTGGTTCATCGGGTATATTTGCCAGGTAGTTTTTGAAATTCTTTTTCATGAGTCAAGATGCTCCTATAATTATAGGAATGTCAGAGATCTTCCTAAGATTCCAGCTTATTTTCATTTCGTACATAACACGTCATTTGTTTGTGTGCAATTGTGTGCCTTCAGTTGTTCTGAGACATGCCATAATTTTTTTGTTTACTTGTTGTTTTAATACTAGAATTTTAGAAGACAAACTATAAATAAACGTATGTTTATTTATGCAGCCATTTCTGTCATATTTTGATGTCGACGCATGCAAAACTAGCTAATATTTCCTTAGAAGATTCGCCTGTATATCTTGGTTGAATGAGATTATCCAATATCCTTATTCTTCATCATCATGCAATACATTTTCCTTCGATTTTCCAACGTTCTTCTTACCAGTATCACAGTATAATAACGATATACAAACCACTTGTAGCAGTTACACGAGAGACCTATTTTTGTTTTAATATAGGCGCAGTAACATACGTTAGATTGAGTTGTTGTTTAGCTTCACACACGCTTACTTGAACCTGGCCTGTTGTCTGCGTGCGTATTATGATAGATTGCGCAGAACCAAGATTAATACGCGTAGACGTTTTTTGGTACAAAAAAAAAAGAAAAAAAAAAGATAATTAAATCAGTTCTCGTTTTTATCTCCCTTTAACATGTTTTCCTGTGCTCACTGTTTCACTACAAGTGGCCGGCTAGTATGGAACTTCCAGGCTACACCATTCGTTTATCAACAAAAGTCAGACTACCGAACAATTCTCGTTGTTTTCCAGTTTTCTCTTGAATAAGAGTTGATAGCTATTTAGTAGTGGAGATATGATCTTATTTTAGGAAGATGGTGACCCCTTTTTCTTGTTCAATAGTTTAGTTCAGTGAGATGCGGACAGATAAAACTAATTCTACCAAGTCACGGTCTTCATGCTGATTTTCTTTCTAATCAATTTACCATGAGCGAGTTATTCTTCGGTGTCCAAAATGAAAAATGCTGAAAATCATCTATGCGCATGCACTCGTCTGAATTAGTATAAACAAATAAAAACATTTGTTAGGTAATCAGATGTATCACTCTGAATGTGTTCAAATGCGCCGTTTTGATGCACCCTGAATCTATAAAAAGCCCGATTTTTTTCTATAAAGAAATTGAGCCAAAATCCACGACAAAGCCAACATCTACTTTACGCCAAATTCCTTTGTCTCTGTCGGGCGATAAGAGAGCTAAAAGAATGAACGAACGAAAACACACACACACACACACACACACACACACACACACACACACACACACACACACATCACCCCACTATCAAAAACCTAAACTCCTGTCTAACAAAAATAGAGTGGGAAATTCCGTTGACGACTGATTGAAATAAGAAAACCTGTTGGGTGCCCACCAGGTCAACCTTTATTCGATTACACATCGATAAACAGTAAAAAATTGAAAAGTTATCAAAACTTCCTGTCGTTACTATTCAAACGACTCAGCTTTGATTTCTATTGGCCAATGAGTGTATGACGTCATAATATCCGGACATTGAAAACAAGGTACTTCGCCTTAAAAAAAATCTTTATCTACTGTTCGATGAGTCCACTTAAAATCCCCATTTAACAATGATAGCGCTAAATTCTCGCTGTTCTGTTGTGATAGGAGAGCAGCGCTATTTGAATGGGATGAGGGCGGGACTAATGTTGACTTTGGTACTGATAAGACATTCCGTTGTGTTTGCACTGTGTTCGAGTACCAAAGTGATTTCGTTTGAACACATTTTTTAGTGCATCCATGTAAAAATGTACACGCCGCTTGCAACTACGCGATATGATTATTACGTTATTGTTTGTCATACCAGCAGAAAGCGGCCGGTTTTCGATAACAACAAATCTCAACCCCACCATTCACCTCCAGATGTGTGTATACATATTATCATAGTTCAGTTAGTTTTAAAAGATTAAGCGTCTCCCAATTCGTTGAACTAAGATTTGATTTGATTATCTCTACTATTATATAAAAGGAACTTTGTATGTGTGTGTATGTGCGTGTGTGTGGTGTGTGTATGTGTGTGTGTGTGTGTGTGTGAGAGAGAGAGAGAGAGAGAGAGAGAGTTCCCTATGAACTCGGAAACGGCTGGGCCGATCTTTTTTAAATGTCATACGAAAGTACTTAATGCGCCTGGGAGTGTTCTTACATAGTTTTTTTTTAGGAATGCGTCTGATAAGTTTCAAGAATCGATAATCGAATAAAATCCGATTAAAGAATGAAATCCGATTTTGACCCAAGTTAACACTTTTATACAGCCTAATATATCAAGTGCATTCGAGAAGTTTTATTACCGCACAAGCAGAAAGGCTCAGCGTTTAAAACCAACAGTAGTTTTTTTTTATAGGAGAGGTGAGTGTTCAAAATTAATGTTTTTAGAGCATAATTGAACCATGATACTTGACGTTTTTACGGTTAACTTTAATTCAAGTCTATATGTAAAAATAATTTCGTAAAATCAACAGTTTGTAAATACGTTTCCATGTGTTTATTTGTTCAACAAATTCTCCTTTTCTCCCGTAAACTCCTTCTTTCAGTTATTTTTTTTTCAATATATGCTGTGTGTCTCTCCCTAGGCATTTATCTTGCTCGTAATATCCGTAACGTAACATTTTTATTAGTAATACTATGACACCTTCACCAAGAGTAATGGGTTACAAGAAATATCACAATCAATACACCAATCTCGATTTCACAGTAAATTTTGTTGTGTTTAAAATTGTTTTGAAGTTTCATCTTCTGATGAAATGCACCGTGGTAACATCTGATGTTTCTAATAATATAACGAATACGATATAAATTATATGACGGAAAACTATTTGATTCTGTTGATGATTATTTCCTTGTTTTTTAAGTCATTCTTGATGTTATGTTTTGTTATGTTTTTTCGTTCGACGCTATTAAGGCTACAGTCATTGTAAACGGTTACATCACTAATTTGCTCCATATGATATTGTCTGGTTTATATATGCGTGTACATCAGAGTTAATATCAAATTGACTCCCCACGAGAACGGAGTTAGACACAATATTGCGTTTTAATGTAAGGATAAAGTGACACATTGAATTAGAAGGAAAATAAAAGCTTAAAAGGAATTCTTTTTACTGATCGAGAAGAGAAAAAAAGTGTATTATGTGAACATATATAAAACACTTTGTTATATAATAATATATACCATTCGGTACGGACCCGACTATGGAAGATCAGATAATAAATAAACATGAATTTATAAGACCAAAAAATTCAACCTTTATCGCCCTTTGGGGCCCGTGGCGCAGTTGATAGAGACGTTGAATCTCTACGGTTCCAAGTGAGAATTGTCTGAAGATAGCGGTTTCAATCCTTCTCAAAGCCGACCAGAGGCTTACTTGATCAAAAAACGTGGTGAGACGACAACAACTACGGATGGCAGTAATTGTTGTTAATGCAGTCAGGAGATTCAGAGTTCCTATCCATCGCGGTTACCATCTGACGAAGGCCGGAGGAATAGTTGGCCGAAACGTTGTGAAACAACTAAGAAAAAGATGAAGATAATAGTCCGCAATAAATAAAAATTAAAAATTAAAAAATTGTACTATCTGAACATATATAAAACACTTTATTCCCAGCCAATTTCAAGTAGTTTCATTTTTTTTACATTAACTACATTGTTATTATGTATCCAATAGACTTCATTATAGTCTTGCAAACGATAGTTTAACTGAATTTGGACTTTATAATTTGTTCACCATCAAAATTGGACGAAGAAATAAAAACCATTACGAATACTTTACTCAATTAATGGCTATTCACTTGATGTGATTAGGCCAGTCGCCAAAAGGAATATATATTTTTTAAATAAACTCTATACAGCTGCTAAATGTACATTTTACATTCGTTTGTCTTGATTGGGTATAGTGATTAATTCGACAAAAAAATTAATAATTTGACAGTTGGAAATTGCTATTTTGTTTCAAACGTGCGAGCTGCTTTATACAAAATCTCTTTCGACGTCCTCTCGTAAAGTCGTTGTACACTCCATCATAATAATGTGATTGATTATTTTTAATGTGACTGTTGTTCCAACTACGTAGATCGGACGAAGTTGAGATTGGATGCTAGAATCCAACAGCACATACCCAACAAAATTAGGAATGGACTCTTCCATTCAACGGGCATTCTCACAAATTCATACATATCCTATATCACTCATTTACTATCTTGTATCCTTCTCATTTGATATTCCATCTGAAAGTTTTGGAGTCGATCTATGTTCTTTTAAAACATCACCCTCTCTGTAAACAAAGGAAGTATATGCTAGGATTATACCTCATTGTTCTCTAAGATAAAATTATGTACATGCAACATATTTTTGATTTTAAATGTAGTTTTTTCTTCCTTATAAAATCCCTTAATTAAGATCTATTCAGTGAGTGCGAAACTGATAGGCTACTTTTTTTCTTTTTGTGTTTATACATTAGTGATTGGACGATTCCAATATTTTTCCCGATTCCAATACAATTACCGATTCTGTACTAAATCCCCGATTCCGATACGATTACCGATTCCGATTCTGATTCTTTTTAAATTTCTAAATATATAATTATGAGTTTGTTATTTTTTGCTGATTATTGTAAAAACTGAGGTTAAATGCGCATATATTTTCTCAAACGTAAGAACACATTTGTATGTGTAGATGTTAGTTTTACTGGTTGTTTAAAATCAACAAATATTCATTATTTCATCATTACTACCAGCATTGGAAAGTTTTGTTTTAAACAAAATCGAATAAAAAAAAGATAATTAAGGGAATCGTTTTTGGCATCGGAAAATATCCCGATTTTTCCGATTACCGATTCTGATTAATCGTCCCAACACTAGTACATATACGGATATATATATATATATATATATATATATATATATATATATATATCCAAATATATACATATCTGTATGTATATGTGTATGGATGGTTGTGAGTGTATGTGGATATGCTAACAAGCACTTATTTGCTGTACTATAAGTGAAATTAGAGTTGGATGGACTCAAATAAATAGTTTATATATATATGCATTATAAATAAATAAATAAACAAACAATAATAATAATAAAGATAATAATAATAATAATAATAATAATAATGATAATGATAATAATAATAATAATAATAGTAATAATAATAATAATAATAATAATAATAATAATAATAATAATAATGCACTACACCCAAAGGACGATATTGACAGACTCTACGTGAAAAGGAAAGACGGTGGGAGGGGAATGATCTCTATAGAAGACTGTGTGAAGGACACGACAAAAGTCTAGAAAAATACATAATGCAAAACACTGAAAGAATAATTATGGCAGCGAGAGACACTGAAAAAAAAACAACAGAAAACAGAGAGACAAACGACAAAACAAGAAAAGAGAAGTGGGAAGAGAAACAACTCCACGGAAGATTCATAAGAATGACAAAAGATGAGAATAACGAAAACACCTGGACATGGATGCGAAAAGGACATATAAACCGAGAAACTGAATCTCTAATAACTGCAGCACAAGATAACTCGATAAGAACCAACCATATCAAAGCAAGGATCGACAAAACACAAGAAAACAGCAAATGCAGACTCTGTGGACAAAGAGACGAAACGATAAACCATATAGTAAGCGAATGCAGCAAACTTGCCCAAAAGGAATACAAAAACAGGCATGACCAAGTGGGGAGGGTGGTACACTGGGAATTGTGTAAACGACTGCATTTTAAGCGTACAGACAAATAGTACAAGCATAAACCCGCAACAGCACTCAAAAACGAGAACCACAAAATCCTATGGGACATGGACATACAGACGGACAAACCCATCCAAGCAAGAAGACCAGATGTCGTAATAATTAACAAGAAAGAAAAATCCTGTTTAATCGTGGACTTTGCAGTCCCAGCTGATCACAGGGTGAGTATGAAAGAAAAGGAGAAACGAAGCAAATGCACAGAGCTAGCCAGATAGTTAAAAGGGATTTTGATGATGAAGAAAATCCAAATAGTACCGATAATAGTAGGAGCACTAGGAACAATCCCGAAAAACTTCGAAAAAGAATGTCAGAAATTGGAATCAGAGGAATAACTGCAAAATTACAACGACTAACGATAATGAAAACGACTGAAATATTAAGGAAAACCCTTGAATGCGGAGAATAATACAAGACAATATAACGAATAAGCGTTACAGGGAATGAAGAACACCGAAACTGCATATTTACAAGTTCTACACCCTGCATCATGCACCCCCCCCCATTGTTTCATCACCGACCCCCCCCCCAAAAAAAAAATGATACCAAAGGGCCGAGAAGGGTCAATAAGGACTGGAAGACCGAGGAGCGAGCGCCAACCAGACCTCGGCTGGACAAGCGCAAAGAGAACTGGGACCTTGGGGAGGCTGAATGCCACTCAAATTCCAGCATAAACCAATGGCCACTACCAGCGAGAAATCAATGGTAAGCGGCTGTTGCGATGATGCAAATTCATTTGCAAATGCTATCGAAGGAGGTGGAGAGGTCTGGACGTCTGGGGAGACTTGTTGTCACTCAGCTTCCAGAGAATACCACAGGTCTCCAATCAGATCGTTTGTTGACTTGTGTGAAAGCTCCACGTGAGCCAATAATAATAATAGAACTTGGAATCAGCATTAAGCATCCATAAATATAAATAGTAAAAATCCAAACAGAAGGATAAGAAAGTACTTGGACAAATCGCAGTTACGGTTATTACATCAGCCAGTTCCCACCTGAAGTAAAGACTACAATACGAAAAATGGAAAGGATCCAATCTAAAATTAATAGACTAAAAATGTCGAATCAATTTAACGAAGGAAAAATCTCGAAATCAATAGAATGTTCATGAAACAAACAGTTGATTGTTAGTTGGAAACTTCGTCGATCAAAGATAGGGTACAATCAGGTCGTCCCCGCACCTCAAGAACCCCTAACCTCAACAAAAATGTTAGGGGAAAAATCAGGCGAAATCTAAGAAAATCCATGCGACAAATGGCAAAAGAAACACAAACGTCACTAAGGACTATGCGAAGATTATACCGACGTGACCTACAGATGTTACCCTATAAACTCCAAAATAGACAGCTTCTCTCTGCACAATTTCAATGAGACTTACCAGAAGTCAACTCTTGTTAAACCATATCACAAAAAATATACAAAAAAATATTTTTTATCATTCGTTAGAAAACCATCTAGTCAGTAAGTCATTTAATCACCTGCAATCACTGCATCAACTCGCTCTCATATTTACTATAGTACCAATAATTTATTTTCAAGGGATTATCAGTTGTTTACCATGAAAAACTGTTTCGGGGATTTAAAAACAAAACAGTATATTACATCATGGCTCCCCAGCAGTGTTGATCAAACACCACCACCCTTAATCTTAGGAAGAAGACATGTTATAAACATTTGATCCAATTTCCTATTCTTAATTGCAATTATTAACCTTTTCATACTATAAAAATGAATTTCTTACCTGTGCGATTCATCAATTTCCACATTTAAGATGGATATATTTTTTAATTTATCAGTCTTGTATTTATAAGATTAGGATATATATATATATACACACACACACACACACATATATATATATATATATATATATATATATATATATATATATATATATATGCGTGTGTGTGTGTGTGTGATTAAAATTCTTAAAACAATATCCCGACGTGGTAGAACAATGATAAAGAAACAAAACAAACAGTTCATCAACGTTTCGTCTTTATTTCAAGGCTTCCTTAAAATGATTAAATCAAAGAAAAGAAAATTCCAATACAATATTTAAAAATATAATTCTCGTCTTTGTGATGCGAAAAGGGTGTCTTTGTTCCATTTCTTAACAAAAAAGGCATTAGTATCCGAAATGTGTTTTATATATATAGAGTAGCCTTACATAAGAACAACATCAAAATTGCAGATAACAGACACCTCTATGTTTCAAAACACGTACACACATGCAGTGAAAACAGCTTCAAAGTAATGCCAATCTTCCAGACAGACAATTATTTTTATTTAGAAAAAAACTTCATCACCAGATTCACTCCTGAACTGAACAGAACCTAATACCATCACACAAAAACATGAAATGCAAGGTGCACTCGCATGCACACCCATACACATACACATATACACACCCACACATAAATCAGAACCGACACATTAAAACACACACACACGTGCGCGCATACAACCACACACAGACATAATACCCCTATCTCTAATACAACACACTGAACAATACCAACCCTAATTAACCTCGAAACCAACAACACTAGGAGACACCTAGAACCGTAGTATAATATCTGTTTCAACACCTCGCTCCCTCCTCAGTCAGTGGAGGAGAACCCCCTCATGACTGAAACGACTATCATCCCTTCTATCATCCCCTCCCATACCTATACCCCCTCCAATGCCCCCCTCTGGGAACAAAATCTTCCCCACACAAGGAACCTATCCTGGGTCTGGCCATACCCACATGGGGAGACAAATAAATAGAAACATTAAAAAAATTCCCTATTTTAAATACACCCCTCTTTCTAAACAAACATAATATAAGGAATACCCGAAAAGACTAAAACGAAAAATCACAATACTAAAATCCAAGAATCCAAAAAATAAATATCAAAATAGAATGAAAGCACCCCTACACTTATTTCAGAAGAGCCAGTCCCCCCCTCCCCACACATACACATTAGTAACGACCTCGGACCACAGCCGCCTTCCTAAGGAAGCAAATAACCCCCAAATACTATAAAACAATATACACATTCCCAAACCAATAAAAGCAAACACACACACACACACACACACACACACACACACACACACACACACACACACACACACACACACCTTACGCCACCCTAAAGGAAAAGAAAAAAACATTAGCAGAAAGAGATAGCGACTACAGCAAGGTCAATGTCTCCCTGGACAAGCCCAATAAAAGAGCAATAAAAATTCAGCATACCAATGGATAATAAACACTTACAAGCCTCCACCCCTTGGAAAAACTTCAAATTAACTACGAAAATCGCCATTTTTACATCTCCAACACATTTGAAAATAATTTCT
>NC_136492.1:106152508-106195008 GCF_053919585.1 Euprymna scolopes
ACAGAAACTGGTAAACGGATTAAGAGAAATTGGAATCAAATGGAGGCATGTCACAACACAAAAAGATGGTTTTAGATAAAAATAATTGAAATCATACAAATAACCCTAACCCAAACCAACCACATTAAAGTTGGAAAAAAATAAAATTATGGAAATGTAACTAAAAAAATATAAAAAAGAACACTAATCGAATCAATAGGAAATGACAGTGCCAGGTTTGATATTTAAGAAAATTCGTCTCATTTAACAACGTACAAAGAGTCCTGTAAAATTTTGCGGCGACACCAATACCGGATCTTACCACACAAAATATTTGTAAAGCTACTGTAAAAAAGACAATACTAAAAGAATAACTAAGTCTATTCATACATAAATATATTGATTTTATTTGGCTTCGCTCAAGCAAAAGGGTAACTTTTCCTCTTCCCCTACAGCTTTCGACCTCTCTTCTTTCTTCCAACCCATTCCTCTCTTTGGACATAGACACATACGTTACTGGAGTCGTTTTAAAGGAAATAATTATGCGAAAATAATAAAAGTTAATTCCTCTTATATGATAATATTAAAAGATGCGTGTGCATCTTGATAACATTAAATAATATGAATGGCCACTAAACTCCTCAAATAGTAAATATTTTCTTTTTTCGTTTTGGATAATATATATCTGAGGTTACGCCAATTAAATAAATACCAACTTTATGGGTGGTTAGTGTGTATTTTTCAAGTTTTAGTGCGACATAAAACAAACATTTATCCTTTATATAATAGACAATCGAAAGTAAAAGAGTTTGAAGTACATAGCCAAAGAAACTGTTGCTTTGTTAGTATTATGTTGACTTTTATGCGAGTGAGTTCATATATGCTGTAGCTATGTTTTATAGTGCATTACTATATCTTGTGTTGATTGCCAAGAAGTCATAATATAACGGTTAATGCTAGATTTAGTTTTCTTGTGAGATGTCTGTGTAGTTATGTTGTCTCTGATAAGTGTTCGTTTGACAAGTTGAGTTTTTTAATGCCGGGAGTTTATGGGTTGCTGTTTATGTAGCCAATGTTGATAGCTGCTTGGTACATAAAGCAAGTGTTTCTGATTAGTTTAAATCCGGCTTCAGCAACAGTCGGGATTTACTGTTTTTATAGAATAGAACAATAGTATTAAGTGCTTTAATCAATAAAAATTGATGTTTTTTTTCGAAGATCGTTTCTGTGCAGTTCTTGTTGTTGAGTATAATTCATTTCTTCGAATGAATCAGATGATTATTGTTGACATTTGTTTTCGCGATATCTTTCTAGTGAGAATTCTTTTCTAGAAAGACATCGAGCACTTACGGGAGGGGTCACGTAAAGATTGCTAACATTCCTAATTCAAAGTGTTTCTGCGATAAAAAAAAAAACGTAAAGATCCAAACATAGCACACCCAGGCTATCTATTCATGTCGTTAACGATTTAGCCACTGTCATTTTCCTGATTTTGTTGTTATACTACTACTACTACTACTACTACTACTACTACTACTACTACTACTACTACTACTACTACTGCTACTACTACTGCTACTACTACTACTACTACTGCTACTACTACTACTACCGGATTACATAATAAAGGGTCTACAAAAATGGAAACACTGAGGAAAGAGAGCACCACCCAAACCTCCACTCGAAAGAACACAGGGCGTACTGGAATCCGGAAAAAATCTTATTGCCACTCAAAACCCACAGAAAGCTAATTGCTAAATATTAGTAGAAATTCATGATTGCTGAAACTACATAAATTAAGATGTAAAAAAAAAGTCACTAGTTAACTTTCCCTAAAAAAAAAAAAGAATGCAGTAAAATCAAAATAGGTGATCACGGGGTGCTTGGGAGAATAGAAACAGCTAGGATAGACTGCAATATTCAATCATCGATTGGAAAAGAACGGAGAGTACTGTAATATTGAGGAGACATTTTGTCATTCAGACTCCAAGGTACACTACTTGTTCTACCAGTGAGTGGGACCTATGGAAATTCCACAGTGTACTCTTTCATATATAATGTATTGATGTTGGCATTTTTGTGGATGTTCAGCGTAAATGGCGACACCCTGATATTATTCTAGTTCTTTTGTTAAAACTGCAAAAGTATATATCTAAGCTAGCAGGGACGCCCGGCATAGTCTGGTCGTAAAATATGCTTAAATATGATATTTTAATTTATATACGTTTCGTATATATTACTATAAAAGTCAATTTTCAATCCACTCTTATATATTATAAACTTGTGATTTAAAAATAAAAATATATCCATATGGCTTGTGTGCATCAGCTTGAATTGAAACCGAAACCAAAACATATGAAGAAAAAAGAATGTATGTATATATAACTTGAGTTCCTTCAGCTATAATCGAAACCGAAACCAAAACTTATAAAGAATTCTTGGTAAAATTATTTATTACAAGAAATTGAAGGGCATAACAATTAAACGACAGACACTCTGAAGAAAAATATAAATGTGACACAGAAAATAACACACACGCTATCGTATTAAAATATCTTATCGATTAAAATATTTTATGTACCAAAAACAGTTTTTCATTAAACTATTTTAGTTAAAACAATGTTGTAATAAAAATAATTTATTTAGAAAAAGGAACTGTCATTTAACATTATATATATATATATATATATATATATATATATATATATATATATATATATATATATATATATATATTAGATTTAATGTTTTTATAAAAATATTTTATGTACAAAACCAGTTTCGTTTCCCGAATAACATGTCGCTTTAGTGGTTAGCAATGTCAAGGCTTTTCATGAAGTTCGAGGTTGTATTACTGATATGAATCTTGGCTTTTGTTTACATGAAAATATAGTAGTAGCAATAATATTTTAATTAACGAAAACATAAACGTCTCCCTCTCCCCCCCCTCTCTCTCTCTCAATAAAGAAATGTAAAAAAATAAATAAATAAACAATGAAAAAACAAATAATTGCTCAATTTTGTCCTCGCCGGCCGGGAGATTTATGTTATCGTTTTTTTTTTTTTTTTTTTTTTTTTTTTTTTTACTACGGAATAACTTAAAATCAATTATTTCTTAACAACGTTTATAGAATTAAAAATAAATATAGCGGTGCGAACACGCTAATCGAATGCCACCTGGAGCGTTCGTAAATGTGTATTCCGAATTAAATCTCAACCAATTAAATTTGCCGGAAAAAGAACACACACGATATCGTATTAATATATAGATAATAATAATAATAATAATAATAATAATAATAATAATAATAATAATAATAATAATAATAATAATGATAATAATAATAATAATAATAATAAACCACATAATAAGTGAATGCAGCAAACTAGCCCCAAAAGTATATAAAAATAGACACTATCAAGTGGGGAAGGCAGTGCATTGGCAATTATGCAAACAAATGAGTTTTGAACACGCAGGCAAATGGTACAAACACAAACCGGCAGCAGTAATGGAAAATGAAAGTCACAAGATCCTATGGGACATGGATATACAAACGGATAAACTCATCCAAGCAAGAAGGCCGGATATCATAATAGTTAACAAGAAGGAAAAGGCCTGCAAGATTGTAGATTTTGCCGTGCCAGCAGATAACAAAGTGAAAATCAAGGAGAATGAGAAATGGAGCAAATACACGGAAGTGGCCAGACAGCTCAAAGCGATCTGAAAAAAATGAAGCAAGTGAAAATAACACTACTAATAGTAGGAGCACTAGGAACGATGTCAAAAAACTTTGAAGAAAAAATGAGAGAGATTGGAATCAGAGGGATGGCTGAGAAAATATAACGAATTTCAATAATGAAAACTGCAGAAATACCAAGGAAAACTCTGGAATGTGGAGACTAACACCACACATAAACTATACACAAACTGAATACAGAAACGCCTACAGATGCAAAACAAAGTAACGTCATATGAAATTATGAAAACTGAAACTGTATCAATTGAAAAAAACTGCGCCACTTTGAGTGTCATCATAAACAGATACCATACCAATGAAAGTTAAGGAGGAGGGGAAGACCGAGGAGAGAAAGCACTTAGCCAGACCTCCACTGGAGATGTACAAAGCACTTAGCCAGACCTCCACTGGAGATGTACAAAGAAGATTGGGACCTTGGGGAGGCTTATTTCCACCCAAATTCCAGTGAAGACCAATAGTCGCTGCCAATGAGAAATCAATGGTAAGCGGGTGTTGCGATTACGCAAAATATTTTGCAAAAGTTATCGAATGAAGTAGAGAATACTGGAAATCTGGGAGACTTGTGGTCACTCAGACTCCAGGGAACGCCAGAAGTTGTTCTGAGAGAAGAATCTTTGATGATGGCTTGTATGAAGACTTCTAGTGATTTAATAATAATAATAATAATAATAATAATAATAATAATAATAATAATAATAATAATAATAATAATAATAAAGCAACCGAGATAACATTAGGTATGAAAATAACAGAACTGAAAGAGGAAGAAGCAACAGAAATTAACCTCCAAGAAAACGAAACTAGAGCATGGAAAGACCGAAGACGCGGTGAAAGATAAGACAGAAACGATAAATCTTAACAGTTTTTTACTCACCTTCTCCGCAACAGACAATATTACAGAGCTGATTTAAGGTTAATATTATTTCCTATTTTATTAAGCTTAGACTGTTATGGCAACACCATCGCGGCATATAGATAGCTTAACATTTCCACGAGAAATAGGAAGTCGAAGAAATCTTAGACTATAAGTGTATTTTATGACATTTATCTGTTGTTTTCAATGTTCTTCAGTTTATTTTGTCATCTCTTTCATACAGAGATTCCTCAGTAGTTTTCTAAGCATTTATCATTTTTTTATTGATAAGAGCGAGTACAGCCAACGTTTTTTTTTTATGATTGTCATATGACCGGTTTTCTTTATTACTATTTCAAGACTATTGTGTGTTAAATGCGTTTGAACTGTTTTAACCTTTTCATGCGCGCTGTTATTTCATAACAGCAAATAGAAATGTTGTCATAAATTATCATAAATATATTTCTTTCTGTAAGAATCGATGCCATCGAAGAATACGCTTTGCCCCCATTATTAGTCATTACAGGTCTTTGTAAAAGTCAGCTCAACTTGAAGGCACGTCGTTCAAATACAAGTTAGATCAAGTATGTAGCATTTCTGTAAAACACATGCATGAAAGGGTAAAAAAAATAGATACATTGTTATCAGTGTTTTACTGTTGAGATCTGTACTATATTTCCTTGTGTACCAGTGACGTCACCATGACATCATATGTTTTAAAAGGTTTATACCAGGTTAATATCTTTACTATTATCATTCCTTGTATACCACGACTATGTATACCGGCATCATGACGTCATAGATTGTACAAAGTTTACATAAAAAATATTTAGATTTTTACAGGTTCGATATTTTAATGTTACATTACGCATTCATTTTTACACATTCAAATAAAATTTACTATTAAACCTCGTTCAATACAATGCATTACATGTTTAAATCGTTCTGAAATTTTACTAATCCATTCAGTTATCGCTTATTTGTTTACTACACACATCTCGACTGCTCATACATCCAATCTGTAGCCAAGGTCGCTGGAAAAATGGTTGGAACATTCTACGCTATAGTAAATATTTCACTGCTGAAGCAATTCCCGACCTATATAAGAGCCAAGTACGTCTTAGGATTGGATACTGTTGCCACATCTGGGCAGGAGCTGCTCGAAGCACCCTATCCTACCTTGACAGAGTTCAAAACAGATTTCGTTATCTAGTAGACGATGCCTTTTTTTCTTATCTGCAACCAGACAAAAACGTTTATCGCTATTTTCATGGCAAGTGTTCGACCGAGCTTCAATCTATGCCCCCTCCCTCGCCACTCCTTCACAAAAAGCATTTATCCTGTCAAAATCACTAGCAATAAATTTTCTCACTCCCTATCGTTGCCTAAACTTAAACATTTATTCCATGAACAGAGCTTCTTACAACTGACCGCCTGTGGAACTCTGTTCTGTTGATCTGCTTTCCAGCTGATTACAATATCATTATCTTCAAGTTCAACGTAAACAAGTTCTTGTACAGCCGCCCTCGTAAATAATCTAATTATACCAAATTACTTCTACAAACGATTATTACGTAACTTTCGCAATGTCTACAATACACACATTAACCCTTATCCTCGAGTGGCCTCCGTGCCTTGCTATATGATCACCTCTTTGTAAAAAAATAAATTGTTCTAACTCCGAGAATTATCCGCTCTTAAGGATATGCCTTTCTTTATCTGCAATCATCTATTTCGTTTGGATTTTAGTAGAACTCTCTTCCGTTTGCCTGCTTTGCAGCTGACTACAATTTGATTATCTTCAAGTCCAATGTAAACAAGTTCTTGATGAACTGTCCCTCTAAGTAATCCAATTTACAAAATTTCTACTACTTCTGATTACTACGCTATAATCCCATTGACTTATGTATATCCATTAACCCTTATCTTCAATTGGTCTCCGGACCTTGATAAGTGGTGACTCCTTTGTCAAAAAAAAAAAGTCTTGGAAAAGAGTTTGGCTTTGTCCGATACTGACGAGATTATTTCAGGTTAATGGATTATTGTTGGGATAGAGCTGGCTATTAGTTTTTTTCTGGAATTTTTGGAAAGTATGAAGCGGCTTTCACCTACAATTAACAATTTCATCAGGGCGGATAATATAGAGGGCACATTCTTTTTAAACATGAACTGTAGAGATAGATCTGATATAAATGTACGGAAGCTATCTCAGTCAGCCATAGAGTATTGCCATACTTAGAGGACTTATTATATTTGTTTTTATCTTAACGGAGACAACTAAGTAGTCGGATGATCCCAGTGGCGACAAAACGGAAGATGAACATAACTCAGGGCAAGTTGTAGGGAAAAAGGTCTATGAGACTTGCATACTGACTATCAGTGTTCGGCACATGGGTGGGTTCGTGAATACCTTCAATTTTGTCATAAGCAATAGAGAAATCGTGACAGAACCTCCTCTCATCATCTGTCTTGTTTGAGTGGGCTAACAATTGGTCTGCAGGACAATATCAAAGTGTAGTATCTGTTCTTCAGATGATGCACTTCAATTTCTTGTTTTTTGTCAGTGGAGGAGAAATCCTTCACGACTGAAACAAATTTTTATTTTTGTTCCTTTTCTCCACATTAAAAAACGACCCTGGTGTCTAAATCTGTCCCGTGGGGAGGCATTGTAAATAGGAACAATTACACATTGTGAACATTGAAGTCTTCACAGACATGAATGTTAGCCAAAAGATGAGCTGACGGGATGTGGTTAATTTTCTCAGATATACTCTTAAAGATAGTGACTCCGCTGTTATGGGGGGCGATAGAGGGCAAATATAAACGCAGTGGTGTTAGCAAGTGCAATCCGAAAGCACATATCGAGCAATTTAGGGTCTTCTCTTGAGATGTCCCTACAACATGGAAAGCCATCTCTTATGTAGGCGCATATGCCATGCCCATGTTTCCTCCCTTCCATTAAAGACCTTAATCAACTTAAAATACATAGATTATTTTGTCGTCTATACGAGAAGTCCCTTAACTGTGCGCATTGACCAATAACCCTAACAACTCACAAGCATTACCTCTACCAACGCCTCCTCCGAACGCTCTATTCCGCCTTCATACTTGTGTATCTTGCTACTTATCTTATTTCCAAGTCTAAAGCATATCAAATTTGGGAGGGGAACCCTACATAATTTTTGATTTTATATCATAATTAGCTAATCCTTATAATTGAAGTTAATTACTGATACACCTCTCAAATTCAATAATACATTTTATAAAATGTTTATTTATTTATTTTAATTTTAAGTTTTTATTATATTTATTTTTTCAGTTTTTCTTTCTATCTTCTTTCTATTGAAAAAATTCATGCTTAATGACCTCCAAAAGTAGTATTTGATTTAAAGTACATTATTAACAATTCTCCCATCCTATTTTCCCACTCAATCTCAAGACCTAATTCCGTGAGAATGGTCTACTAAGTTACACCATTCTCCCATCCAATATATTTTCCGTCAGCTTATACTATCAAATGTAGTTCACCCATTTAATTCTACCTATTGTCATTTTATGGATGTATTTTTTCATATCCAAGTTTTTAAATCCCATTATAATATTACTTAAAACTATTTAATTCGTCCTGAGACGAGAGGGTACATATCTGAACTGGATCTGGGCAAACCATTTTTGAGCATTTCCTTTTTTTTTAGTAAGTTATATTTACAACCAGCAGGGCCACCCGGCGTTGCCCGGGACCGTAGAAAAACAATGAAAAAACAAAAGCAGATATTGCACATATGTTTTATTCTTAGGGGAGAGGAATCTTTAAGGGTGAGAGAGAGAGAGAGAGAGAGAGAAGATAAAGAGTGTGAGAGAGAGGCAGACGAGAAAGTTGTTCCATCCTCTTTCCCAAATTTGACTACTGTTCACCTTTAAACTCTCATCGTGGAGTTGATCCTCAAGTTGCCTATTGGCATTGATAAGTGCTAATATAGAGAGAAGAGAAACAGGGTGAAAGAGAGAGAGAAGATAAAGAGTGTGAGAGAGAGGCAGAAGAGAAAGTTGTTCCATCCTCTTTCCCAAATTTCACTACTGTGCACGTTTGAACTCTCATCGTCGAGTTTATCCTCGAGTTGCCCATTGACATTGATAAGTGCTAATACAGAGAGAAGAGAAACAGGGGTAGAGAGAGAGAGAAGATAAAGAGTGTGAGAGAGAGGCAGAAGAGAAAGTAGTTCCATCCTGTTTATCAAATTTGAATACTGTGCACATTTGAACTCTCATCGTCGAGTTTATCCTCGAGTTGCCTATTGGCCTTGATAAGTGCTAATATAGAGAGAAGAGAAACAGGGGTAGAGAGAGAGAGAGAGAGAAGATAAAGAGTGTGAGAGAGAGGCAGAAGAGAAAGTTGTTCCATCCTCTTTCCCAAATTTCACTACTGTGCACATTTGAACTCTCATCCTCGAGTTTATGCACGAGTTGCCTATTGGCCTTGATAAGTGCTAATATAGATAGAAGAGAAACAGGGGTAGAGAGAGAGACAGAAGATAAAGAGTGTGAGAGAGAGGCAGAAGAGAAAGTTGTTCCATCCTCTTTCCCAAATTTGAATACTGTGCACATTTGAACTCTCATCGTCGAGTTTATTCTCGAGTTGCCTATTGGCCTTGATAAGTGCTAATATAGAGAGAAGAGAAACAGGGAAAGAGAGAGAGAGAGAAGATACAGAGTGTGAGAGAGAGGCAGAAGAGAAAGTTGTTCCATCCTCTTTCCCAAATTTCACTACTGTGCACGTTTTAACTCTTATCGTCGAGTTCATCCTCGAGTTGCCTATTGGCCTTGATAAGTGCTAATATAGAGAGAAGAGAAACAGAGTGAGAGAGAGAGAAGATAAAGAGTGTGAGAGAGAGGCAGAAGAGAAAGTTGTTCTATCCTCTTTCCCAAATTTAACTACTGTGCACATTTGAACTCTCATCGTCGAGTTTATCCTCGAGTTGCCTATTGGCCTTGATAAGTGCTAATATAGAGAGAAGATAAACAGGGGTAGTGAGAGAGAGAAGATAAAGAGTGTGAGAGAGAGGCAGAAGAGAAAGTTGTTCTATCCTCTTTCCCAAATTTCACTACTGTGCACGTTTGAACTCTCATCCCCGAGTTTATCCTCGAGTTGCCTATTGGCCTTGACAAGTGCTAACATAGAGAGAAGAGAAACAGGGGTAGAGAGAGAGAGAAGATAAAGACTGTGAGAGAGAGGCAGAAGAGAAAGTTGTTCCATCCTCTTTCCCAAATTTGAATACTGTGCACGTTTGAACTCTCATCATCGAGTTTATCCTCGAGTTGCCTATTGGCCTTGATGAGTGCTAATATAGAGAGAAGAGAAACAGGGGTAGAGAGAGAGAGAAGATAAAGAGTGTGAGAGAGAGGCAGAAGAGAAAGTTGTTCCATCCTCTGTCCCAAATTTCACTACTGTGCAAGTTTTAACTCTTATCGTCGAGTTTATCCTCGAGTTGCCTATTGGCCTTGATAAGTGCTAATATAGAGAGAAGAGAAACAGGGTGAGAGAGAGAGAAGATAAAGAGTGTGAGAGAGAGGCAGAAGAGAAAGTTGTTCTATCCTCTTTTCCAAATTTGAATACTGTGCACATTTGAACTCTCATCGTCGAGTTTATCCTCGAGTTGCCTATTGGCCTTGATAAGTGCTAATATAGAGAGAAGAGAAACAGGGGTAGAGAGAGAGAGAAGATAAAGAGTGTGAGAGAGAGGCAGAAGAGAAAGTTGTTCCATTCTCTTTCCCAAATTTAACTACTGTGCACATTTGAACTCTCATCGTCGAGTTTATCCTCGAGTTGCCTATTGGCCTTGATAAGTGCTAATATAGAGAGAAGAGAAATAGGGGTAGAGAGAGAGAAGATAAAGGGTGTGAGAGAGAGGCAGAAGAGAAAGTTGTTCCATCCTCTTTATAAAATTTGAATACTGTGCTCATTTGGACTCTCATCGTCGAGTTTATCCTCGAGTTGCCTATTGGCCTGGATAAGTGCTAATATAGAGAGAAGAGAAACAGGGGTAGAGAGATAGAAGATAAAGAGTGTGAGAGAGAGGCAGAAGAGAAAGTTGTTCTATCCTGTTTCCCAAATTTCACTACTGTGCACGTTTGAACTCTCATCGTCGAGTTTATCCTCGAGTTGCCTATTGGCCTTGATAAGTGCTAATATAGAGAGAAGAGAAACAGGGGTAGAGAGAGAAGATAAAGAGTGTGAGAGAGAGGCAGAAGAGAAAGTTGTTCTATCCTCTTTCCCAAATTTGAATACTGTGCACATTTGATCTCTCATCGTCGAGTTTATCCACGAGTTGCCTATTGGCCTTGATAAGCGCTAATATAGAGAGAAGAGAAACAGGGGTAGAGAGAGAGAGAAGATAAAGACTGTGAGAGAGAGGCAGAAGAGAATGTTGTTCTATCCTCTTTCCCAAATTTGAATACTGTGCACATTTGAACTCTCATCGTCGAGTTTATCCTCGAGTTTCCTATTGGCCTTGATAAGTGCTAGTATAGAGAGAAGAGAAACAGGGGTAGAGAGAGAGAGAAGATAAAGAGTGTGAGAGAGAGGCAGAAGAGAAAGTTTTCCATCCTCTTTCCCAAATTTCGCTACTGTGCACGTTTGAACTCTTATCGTCGAGTTTATCCTCGAGTTGCCTATTGGCCTTTATAAGTGCTAATATAGAGAGAAGAGAAACAGGGGTAGAGAGAGAGAGAGAGAAGATAAAGAGTGTGAGAGAGAGGCAGAAGGGAAAGTTGTTCTATCCTCTTTCCCAAATTTGAATACAGTGCACATTTGAACTCTCATCGTCGAGTTTATCCTCGAGTTGCCTATTGGCCTTGATAAGTGCTAATATAGAGAGAAGAGAAACAGGGGTAGAGAGAGCGAGAAGATATAGAGTGTGAGAGAGAGAGGCAGAAGAGAAAGTTGTTCTATCCTCTTTCCCAAATTTCAATACTGTGCACATTTGATCTCTCATCGTCGAGTTTTTCCTCGAGTTGCCTATTGGCCTTGATAAGCGCTTATTTAGAAAGAAGAGAAACAGGGGTAGAGAGAGAGAGAAGATAAAGAGTGTGAGAGAGAGGCAGAAGAGAATGTTGTTCTATCCTCTTTCCCAAATTTGAATACTGTGCACATTTGAACTCTCATCGTCGAGTTTATCCTCGAGTTGCCTATTGGCCTTGATAACTGCTAAAATAGAGAGAAGAGAAACAGGGGTAGAGAGAGAGAGAGAAGATAAAGAGTGTGAGAGAGAGAGGCAGAAGAGAAAGTTGTTCCATCCTCTTTCCCAAATTTCACTACTGTGCACATTTGAACTCTCATCGTCGAGTTTATCCTCGAGTTGCCTATTGGCCTTGATAAGTGCTAATACAGAGAGAAGAGAAACAGGGCTAGAGAGAGAGAGAAGATAAAGAGTGTGAGAGAGAGGCAGAAGAGAAAGTTGTTCTATCCTCTTTCCCAAATTTCAATACTGTGCACATTTGATCTCTCATCGTCGAGTTTATACTCGAGTTGCCTATTGGCCTTGATAAGTGCTAATATAGAGAGAAGAGAAACAGGGTGAGAGAGAAAGAGAAGATAAAGAGTGTGAGAGAGAGGCAGAAGAGAAAGTTGTTCCATCCTCTTTCCCAAATTTGAATACTGTGCACATTTGAACTCTCATCTTCGAATCTCATCGTCGAGTTGCCTATTGGCCTTGATAATGCTACTATAGAGAGAAGAGAAACAGGGGTAGAGAGAGAGAGAAGATAAAGAGTGTGAGAGAGAGGCAGAAGAGAAAGTTGTTCCATCCTCTTTCCCAAATTTCACTACTGTGCACGTTTGAACTCTCATCCTCGAGTTGCCTATTGGCCTTGATAAGTGCTAATATAGATAGAAGGGAAAGAGGGTGAGAGAGAGAGTAGATAAAGAGGATGAGAGAGAGAAAGAGAAGAGAAAGAGGTCTAGAGAGAGAGAGAGAGAGAGAGAGAGAAGAGAGTGAGAGAGAGAGAGAGAGAAGAGAGTGAGAGAGAGAGAGAGAGAAATATTAACTCTCATTCTCGAGTTGCCAATTGGCCTTGATAAGTGCTAATACAGATAGAAGGGAAAGAGGGTGAGAGAGAGAGTAGATAAAGAGGGTGAGAGAGAGAAAGAGAAGAGAAAGAGGTCTAGAGAGAGAGAGAGAGAGAGAGAGAGAGAGAGAGAGAGAGAGAGAGAGAAATATGGTGATAGAGAGAGTTAGGAAAGAGGACACAAGCGGTTCTTATAAAATGTGCATCTATAGGAGATAATGCCTGGGAATGGGTGCACTGTTTTTGTTGGTTTTGAAGCTGCCTCTTCCCCCCCAAGAGATAGATAGAGAGTTAGGAAAGTGGTAGAGAGAGAGAAAGACGGCGAGAGAGAGAGAAGAGAAAGGGAGTGAGAGAGAGAGAAGAGAAAGACGGCGAAGAGAGAGAGAAAGACGGCGAAAGAGAGAGAGAAAGACGGCGAGAGAGAGAGAGAGAGAAAGAGTGCCTGGGAAAACTGCGACCTAATTTTCGTGTACATAAGCGGCCTGATACTGATACCCACCCCTCCCCCTTCAAGTTTAACAGAGATAGAAAGTAAAAAGAAAATGGCGAAAGCTTTGTTTACATGTTTTACAAAGAGCAAAGTCACCTTCGCCGGCAAAAAACTTCAAGCAAAAATAAAAACATTTTCCCTACGTCAATTTTCCTGTAATTTTGGGATTTTGATTTTTGGAGTGCGATAAATCCGTTGGTAATAACGGTTCGAGTCGAAAACTAATATTAAACTGTGTTATAGTATCAATTTCTCCTCCGAAGGCAGTTTTAACGTACCTCAGCTACAGCCGACATTTTACTGAGCTGACGTCACGTCACGTGACACGTAATGAATAACGTTAAAATGACAGGTTTTTTTGGGGGCCCCCGTGGGAGAAAAACGATCAGTTGACACTCTTCTACTGGTCTGTTTGACGTGAAATTTCGATATTTGTCATCCGGGATATGGGGCTTCGATATGATACCAAATTTATCAAGTCTGGTTCTGTCTTTCCAAAGTTTTAGCGTTGCAAACAAACATGCATACACACAGATGTTTGAGAGTTATATATTATACTAGCAGGGCTACCCGGCGTTGCCCGGGACCGTATAAACAATGAAAAACAAAAGCAGATATTGAACATATGTTTTATTCTTAGGGGAGAGGAATATTTCAGGGTGAGAGAGAGAGAGAAGATAAAGAGTGTGAGAGAGAGGAAGAAGAGACAGTTGTTCCATCCTTGTTCCTAAATTTGATTTCTGTGCACGTTTGAACTCTCATCGTCGAGTTGATCCTCGCGTTGCCTATTGGCCTTGATAAGTGCTAATATAGAGAGAAGAGAAACAGGGTGAGAGAGAAAGACAAGATAAAGAGTGTGAGAGAGAGGCAGAAGAGAAAGTTGTTCCATCCTCTTTCCCAAATTTGAATACTGTGCACGTTTGAACTCTCATCGTCGAGTTGATCCTCGAGTTGCATATTGGCCTTGATAAGTGCTAATATAGAGAGAAGAGAAACAGGGTGAGAGAGAGAGAGAAGATAAAGAGTGTGAGAGAGAGAGGAAGAAGAGAAAGTTGTTCTATCTCTTTCCCAAATTTGAATACTATGCACGTTTGAACTCTCATCGTCGAGTTATCCTCGAGTTGCCTATTGGCCTTGATAAGTGCTAATACAGAGAGAAAAGAAACGGGGTGAGAGAGAGAGAGAAGATAAAGAGTGTGAGAGAGAGGCAGAAGAGAAAGTTGTTCCATCCTCTTTCCCAAATTTAACTACTGTGCACGTTTGAACTCTCATCGTCGAGTTGATCCTCGAGTGGCCTATTGGCCTTGATAAGTGCTAATACAGAGAGAAAAGAAACGGGGTGAGAGAGCGAGAAGATAAAGAGTGTGAGAGAGAGGCAGAAGAGAAAGTTGTTCCATCCTCTTTCCCAAATTTGAATACTGTGCACGTTTGAACTCTCATCGTCGAGTTTATCCTCGAGTTGCCTATTGGCCTTGATAAGTGCTAATATAGAGAGAAGAGAAAAAGGGTGAGAGAGAGAGAAGATAAATAGTGTGAGAGAGAGGCAGAAGAGAAAGTTAATCTATCCTCTTTCCCAAATTTCACTACTGTGCACATTTGAACTCTCATCGTCGAGTTTATCCTCGAGTTGCATATTGGCCTTGATAAGTGCTAATATAGAGAGAAGAGAAACAGGGATAGAGAGAGAGAGAAGGTAAACAGTGTGAGAGAGAGGCAGAAGAGAAAGTTGTTCTATCCTCTTTCCCAAATTTCACTACTGTGCACGTTTGAACTCTCATCGTCGAGTTTATCCTCGAGTTGCCTATTGGCCTTGATAAGTGCTTATATAGAGAGAAGAGAAACAGGGGTAGAGAGAGACAGAAGATAAAGAGTGTGAGAGGGAGGCAGAAGAGAAAGTTGTTCCATCCTCTTTCCCAAATTTCACTACTGTGCACATTTGATCTCTCATCGTCGAGTTTATCCTCGAGTTGCCTATTGGCCTTGATAAGTGCTAATATAAAGAGAAGAGAAACAGGGGTAGAGAGAGAGAGAGAAGATAAAGAATGTGAGAGAGAGGCAGAAGAGAAAGTTGTTCCATCCTCTTTCCCAAATTTCACTACTGTGCTCATTTGAACTCTCATCGTCGAGTTTATCCTCGAGTTGCCTATTGGCCTTGATAAGTGCTAATATAGAGAGCAGAGAAACAGGGGTAGAGAGAGAGAGAAGATAAAGAGTGTGAGGGAGAGGCAGAAGAGAAAGTTGTTCCGTCCTCTTTCCCAAATTTCACTACTCTGCACGTTTGCACTCTGATCGTCGAGTTTTTCCTCGAGTTGCCTATTGGCCTTGATAAGTGCTAATATAGAGAGAAGAGAAACAGGGGTAGAGAGAGAGAGAGAAGATAAAGAGTGTGAGAGAGAGGCAGAAAAGAAAGTTGTTCCATCCTCTTTCCCAAATGTCACTACTGTGCACGTTTGAACTCTCATCGTCGAGTTTATCCTCGAGTTGCCTATTGGCCTTGATAAGTGCTAATATAGAGAGAAGAGAAACAGGGGTAGAGAGAGAGAGAAGATAAAGAGTGTGAGAGAGAGGCAGAAGAGAAAGTTGTTCTATCCTCTTTCCCAAATTTCACTACTGTGCACATTTGAACTGTCATCGTCGAGTTTATCCTCGAGTTGCCTATTGGCCTTGATTAGTGCTAATACAGAGAGAAGAGAAACAGGGGTAGAGAGAGAGAAGATAAAGAGTGTGAGAGAGAGGCAGAAGAGAACGTTGTTCTATCCTCTTTCCCAAATTTCACTACTGTGCACATTTGAACTCTCATCATCGTGTTGATCCTCGAGTTGCCTATTGGCTTTGATAAGTATTAATATAGAGAGAAGAGAAACAGGGGTAGAGAGAGAGAAGATAAAGAGTGTGAGAGAGAGGCAGAAGAGAAAGTTGTTCCATCCTCTTTCCCAAATTTCACTACTGTTCACGTTTGAACTCTCATCCTCGAGTTTATACTCGAGTTGCCTATTGGCCTTGATAAGTGCTAATATAGAGAGAAGAGAAACAGGGGTAGAGAGAGAGAGAGAGAGAGAAGATAAAGGGTGTGAGAGAGAGGCAGAAGAGAATGTTGTTCTATCCTATTTCCCAAATGTGAATACTGTGCACATTTGATCTCTCATCGTCGAGTTGATCCTCGAGTTGCCTATTGGCCTTGATAAGTGCTAATATAGAGAGAAGAGAAACATGGGTAGAGAGAGAGAGAGAGAAGATAAAGAGTGTGAGAGAGAGGCAGAAGAGAAAGTTGTTCTATCCTCTTTCCCAAATTTCACTACTGTGCATGTTTGAACTCTCATCCTTGAGTTGCCTATTGGCCTTGATAAGTGCTAATATCGATAGAAGGGAAAGAGGGTGAGAGAGAGAGTAGATAAAGAGGGTGAGAGAGAGAAAGAGAAGAGAAAGAGGTATAGAGAGAGAGAGAAGAGAGTGAGAGAGAGAAATATTAACTCTCATCCTCGAGTTGCCTATTGGCCTTGATAAGTGCTCATATAGATAGAAGGAAAAGAGGGTGAGAGATAGAGAGTAGATAAAGAGGGTGAGAGAGAGAAAGAGAAGAGAAAGAGGTATAGAGAGAGAGAGAGAGAGAGAGAGAGAGAGAGAGAGAATAGAGTGAGAGAGAGAGAGAAATATGGTGCTAGAGAGAGAGTTAGGAAAGAGGACACAAGCGGTTCTAATAAAATGTGCATCTATAGGAGATAATGCCTGGGAATGGGTGCACTGTTTTTGTTGGTTTTGAAGCTGCCTCTTCCCCCCCAAGAGATAGATAGAGAGTTAGGAAAGTGGTAGAGAGAGAGAAAGACGGCGAGAGAGAGAGAAGAGACAGGGATAGAGAGAGAGAGAAGAGAAAGACGGCGAAGATAGAGAGAGAGAGAAAGACGGCGAGAGAGAGAGAAAGACGGCGAGAGAGAGAGAGAGAGAGAGAGAGAGAGAGAGAGTGCGTGGCAAAACTGCGACCTAATTTTCGTGTACATAAGCGGCCTGATACTGATACCCACCCCTCCCTCTTCAAGTTTAACAGAGTTAGAAAGTAAAAAGAAAATGGCGAAAGCTTTGTTTACATGTTTTACAAAGAGCAAAGTCACCTTCGCCGGCAAAAAACTTCAAGCAAAAATAAAAACATTTTCCCTACGTCAATTTTCCTGTAATTTTGGGATTTTGATTTTTGGAGTGCGATAAATCCGTTGGTAATAACGGTTCGAGTCGAAAACTAATATTTAACTGTGTTATAGTATCAATTTCTCCTCCGAAGGCAGTTTTAACGTACCTCAGCCGCAGCCGACATTTTACTGAGCTGACGTCACGTCACGTGACACGTAATGAATAACGTTAAAATGACAGGTTTTTTGGGTGGCCCCCCGGGGAGAAAAACGATCAGTTGACACTCTTCTACTGGTCCGTTTGACGTGAAATTTCGATATTTGTCATCCGGGTGATGGGACTTCAATATGATACCTAATTTGTCAAGTCTGGTTCCGTCTTTCAAAAGTTTTAGCGTTACAAACAAACATACATACATACATACATACATACACACATATTTTTGCCTTTTATATATTACTAGCAGGGCTACCCGGCGTTGCTCGGGACCGTATAAACAATGAAAAAACAAAAGCAAATATTGAACATATGTTTTATTCTTAGGGGAGAGGAATCTTTCATCTCAAGTTTTAGCGTTACAAACAAACATTTGTCTTTTATATATATAGATAATGACAGGTTTTTGGGGGCCCCCTTCGAAGATAACTGATCAGTTGACCAACTTCTAGTGGTCCGTTTGACGTGAAATTTCGATATTTGTCATCCGGGTGATGGGGCTTTTATATGATACCAAATTTGTCAAGTTTGGTTCCGTCTTTCAACAGTTTTAGCGTTACAAACAAACATACATACACACAGACGTTTGGCTTTTATATATATAGAAGACTAGCAGCGATACCCGGCGTTGCCCGGGACCGTATAAACAATGAAAAAACAAAAGCAGATATTGAACATATGTTTTATTCTTAGGGTAGAGGAATCTTTCAGGGTGAGAGAGAGAGAAGATAAAGAGTGTGAGAGAGAGGCAGAAGGGAAAGTTGTTCCATCCTCTTTCCCAAATTTGCATACTGTGTACGTTTGAACTCTCATCGTCGAGTTGATCCTCGAGTTGCCTATTGGCCTTGATAAGTGCTAATATAGAGAGAAGAGAAACAGGGGTAGAGAGAGAGAGAAGATAAAGAGTGTGAGAGAGAGGCAGAAGAGAAAGTTGTTCCATCCTCTTTCCAAAATTTGAATACTGTGCACGTTTGAACTCTCATCGTCGAGTTTATCCTCGAGTTGCCTATTGGCCTTGATAAGTGCTAATATAGAGAGAAGAGAAAAAGGGTGAGAGAGAGAGAAGATAAAGAGTGTGAGAGAGAGGCAGAAGAGAAAGTTGTTCTATCCTCTTTCCCAAATTTCAATACTGTGCACATTTGAACTCTCATCGTCGAGTTTATCCTCGAGTTGCATATTGGCCTTGATAAGTGCTAATATAGAGAGAAGAGAAACAGGGGTAGAGAGAGAGAAGATAAAGAGTGTGAGAGAGAGGCAGAAGAGAAAGTTGTTCCATCCTCTTTCCAAAATTTGAATACTGTGCACGTTTGAACTCTCATCGTCGAGTTGATCCTCGAGTTGCATATTGGCCTTGATAAGTGCTAATATAGAGAGAAGAGAAACAGGGTGAGAGAGAGACAAGATAGTGTGAGATAGAGGCAGAAGAGAAAGTTGTTCCATCCTCTTTCCCAAAATTTGAATACTGTGCACGTTTGAACTCTCATCGTCGAGTTGATCCTCGAGTTGCCTATTGGCCTTGATAAGTGCTAATATAGAGAGAAGAGAAACAGGGTGAGAGAGAGAGAAGATAAAGAGTGTGAGAGAGAGGCAGTAGAGAAAGTTGTTCCATCCTCTTTCCCAAATTTGAATACTGTGCACGTTTGATCTCTCATCGTCGAGTTGATCCTCGAGTTGCATATTGGCCTTGATAAGTGCTAATATAGAGAGAAGAGAAACAGGGTGAGAGAGAGAGAAGATAAAGAGTGTGAGAGAGAGGCAGAAGAGAAAGTTGTTCCATCCTCTTTCCAAAATTTGAATACTGTGCACGTTTAAACTCTCATCGTCGAGTTGATCCTCGAGTTGCCTATTGTCCTTGATAAGTGCTAATATAGAGAGAAGAGAAACAGGGGTAGAGAGAGAGAGAGAAGATAAAGAGTGTGAGAGAGAGGCAGAAGAGAAAGTTGTTCCATCCTCTTTCCCAAATTTGAATACCGTGCACGTTTGAACTCTCATCGTCGAGTTGATCCTCGAGTTGCATATTGGCCTTGATAAGTGCTAATACAGAGAGAAGAGAGACAGGGGTAGAGAGAGAGAGAGAAGACAAAGAGTGTGAGAGAGAGGCAGAAGAGAAAGTTGTTCTATCCTCTTTCCCAAATTTGAATACTGTGCACATTTTAACTCTCATCGTCGAGTTTATTCTAGAGTTGCCTATTGGCCTTGATAAGTGCAAATATAGAGAGAAGAGAAACAGGGGTAGAGAGAGAGAAGATAAAGAGTGTGAGAGAGAGGCAGAAGAGAAAGTTGTTCCATCCTCTTTCCCAAATTTCACTACTGTGCACGTTTGAACTCTCATCGTCGAGTTGATCCTCGAGTTGCATATTGGCCTTGATAAGTGCTAATATAGAGAGAAGAAAAACAGGGTGAGAGAGAGAGAAGATAAAGAGTGTGAGAGAGAGGCAGAAGAAAAAGTTGTTCCATCCTCTTTCCAAAATTTGAATACTGTGCACGTTTAAACTCTCATCGTCGAGTTGATCCTCGAGTTGCCTATTGTCATTGATAAGTGCTCATATAGAGAGAAGAGAAACCGGGGTAGAGAGAGAGAGAGAGAGAAGATAAAGAGTGTCAGAGAGAGGCAGAAGAGAAAGTTGTTCCATCCTCTTTCCCAAATTTCACTACTGTGCACGTTTGAACTCTCATCGTCGCGTTGATCCTCGAGTTGCCTATTGGCCTTGATAAGTGCTAATATAGAGAGAAGAGAAACAGGGTGAGAGAGAGAAGATAAAGAGTGTGAGAGAGAGGCAGTAGAGAAAGTTGTTCCATCCTCTTTCCAAAATTTGAATACTGTGCACGTTTGAACTCTCATCGTCGAGTTTATCCTCGAGTTGCATATTGGCTTTGATAAGTGCTTATATAGAGAGAAGAGAAACAGGGGTAGAGAGAGAGAAGATAAAGAGTGTGAGACAGAGGCAGAAGAGAAAGTTGTTCTATCCTCTATCCAAAATTTGAATATTTGCACATTTGAACTCTCATCGTCGAGTTTATTCTCGAGTTGCCTATTGGCCTTGATAAGTGCTAATATAGAGAGAAGAGAAACAGGGGTAGAGAGAGAGAAGATAAAGAGTGTGAGAGAGGGGCAGAAGAGAAAGTTGTTCCATCCTCTTTCCCAAATTTCACTACTGTGCACGTTTGAACTCTCATCGTCGAGTTGATCCTCGAGTTGCCTATTGGCCTTGATAAGTGCTAATATAGAGAGACGAGAAACAGGATGAGAGAGAGAAGATAAAGAATGTGAGAGAGAGGCAGTAGAGAAAGTTGTTCCATCCTCTTTCCCAAATTTGAATATGTGCACGTTTGAACTCTCATCGTCGAGTTGATCCTCGAGTTGCCTATTGGCCTTGATAAGTGCTAATATAGAGAGAAGAGAAACAGGGGTAGAGAGAGAGAGAAGATAAAGAGTGTGAGAGAGAGGCAGAAGAGAAAGTTGTTCCATCCTCTTTCCCAAATTTGAATATGTGCACGTTTGAACTCTCATCGTTGAGTTTATACCCGAGTTGCCTATTGGCCTTGATAAGTGCTAATACTCAGAAAAGAGAAACAGGGGTAGAGAGAGAGAAGATAAAGAGTGTGAGAGAGAGGCAGAAGAGAAAGTTGTTCTATCCTCTTTCCCAAATTTGAATACTGTGCACATTTGAACTCTCATCGTCGAGTTTATCCCCGAGTTGCCTATTGTCCTTGATAAGTGCTAATACAGAGAGAAGAGAAACAGGGGTAGAGAGAGAGAGAGAGAGAAGATAAAGAGTGTGAGAGAGAGGCAGAAGAGAACGTTGTTCTATCCTCTTTCCCAAATTCCACTACTGTGCACATTTGAACTCTCATCGTCGAGTTTATCCTCGAGTTGCCTATTGGCCTTGATAAGTGCTAATATAGAGAGAAGAGAAACAGGGAGAGAGAGAGAAAGAAGATAAAGAGTGTGAGAGAGAGGCAGAAGAGAAAGTTGTTCCATCCTCTTTCCCAAATTTCACTACTGTGCACATTTGAACTCTGATCGTCGAGTTTATCCTCGAGTTGCCTATTGGCCTTGATAAGTGCTAATATAGAGAGAAGAGAAACAGGGGTAGAGAGAGAGAGAAGATAAAGAGTGTGAGAGAGAGGAAGAAGAGAAAGTTGTTCCATCCTCTTTCCCAAATGTCACTACTGTGCACGTTTGAACTCTCATCGTCGAGTTTATCCCCGAGTTGCCTATTGGCCTTGATAAGTGCTAATATAGAGAGAAGAGAAACAGGGGTAGAGAGAGAGAGAAGATAAAGAGTGTGAGAGAGAGGCAGAAGAGAATGTTGTTCTATTTTCTTTCCCAAATTTCACTACTATTCACATTTGAACTCTCATCGTCGAGTTTATCCTCGAGTTGCCTATTTTTCAAAATTTTGGAAATTGACGTGAACAGTAGGATACGTCAATTAAACAATTAAAAGTCAAATATGAACAGGTATAGAGGAATAAAAGGCGGATCAAATGAGGTATAATTTTCAGTTTTTGAAAAATAACAAGTGCGGACTTTTCTTTTTGGCGTCAATATATATATATATATATATATATATATATATATATATATATATATTTCATTTAGAAAGAATTATTTTTCAAAATATAAATGTATTGTTTAAAACAATGAATACAATGCTTAAAATAATTTCCTTAGTATATATATGTTTGTATGTGTGTCTGTGTGTGTGGCTGTATGTATGTATTGTCATTTATCCAGTTAGCCTTGTTTATATATACATATATATATATATATATATATATATATAAATAGTATGTCTATTATACAAGCATTATTGGTTACATATGTGCATACATGTTTCAGTGGAATCTCAATTCAAAGAGACCACTTTATCAGACCGAAAAAAGGAACAATATAAAAGCTGTAGAAGCGAACAACAATTCTATACATTTGAATGATTTTATAATCCTTACTCCCCTTCCCCATACCCTATAAGATATCTTAATTCATGTTTAGTAATAAATCAAGTATGAGGTTGACGTAATACAGAGTGGTTCCAGTGCACCTCTAATTAATGACTATACTAACCTAGAAACGTTGAGTAATAGGCTAACGTAAACGATTTAGTTAATGTGAATGAAGGAGCCACTCTCTGGCTGTTCTATAACACAATTTCGAGATATACCGATTCATATTATAATAAACCATATCTCTTATGGATATAAACCGATTCATATTATAATAAACCATATCTCTTATGGATATAAACCGATTCATATTATAATAAACCATATCTCTTATGGATATAAACCGATTCATATTATAATAAACCATATCTCTTATGGATATAAACCGATTCATATTATAATAAACCATATCTCTTATGGATATAAACCGATTCATATTATAATAAACCATATCTCTTATGGATATAAACCGATTCATATTATAATAAACCATATTTCTTATGGATATAAACCGATGAAAAGACAATATATCATTAACTGGAAAAAGGTGAGAGCACTGTGCATACTTATAAATAAAAAAAAAACCCGAAACGGTTAACTAAACTAATCTATGAGGTTAACACGTTTAAAATAAAGTGTTCATATATACCTTGGAGAATTATTGTCATAAAACAGCATTATATAATAGAATCAAGTTGGTTGGTTGGTTTTTGTTTTACGGCATATCAACCCTTTTCAGATTATTTAATGCCGAAATCAGTGATTCGGGAGAATCATTTTTTAATAGAATATATTTGTTTTCTTTTTCAGGTCGGTTTCTATTTAACCAGGTATTACCACTCCGGGTCAGAGTGGACCTGGGAGCAATGGCATTTAAGGGGTGGCTCCACACTCCCCAAATCCCGTAAGCTGGTGCCTCACCATCGAATATAGTTTAAGGTCATATTCAGGACCCTAGAATCAAGTACATAATTGACTTTGATGGATATCTTTAAATGACAAAATCTATGTAATTTAATTCACTTTTTATGTGAACTGAATAGCCTATAGATATGGGCGCATCTATACTATTATATATTTGTTGTCATGTATGCAGTCAGAGTAAATTTATCTTTGTAAAGGAATAGAGAAATTTATAAAATGAATGTATTATATACTCTAGTATTGAGGAAGAGATGAATAAAATAATACGAAATTAAATAAAGATCGGTTCACAAATTTATATATCCCTAGAATAAATTATAAACCCCTTAAACGATTATCATTAAACCCAAATTCGGTTCAAAGGAAATAATAACAACTATTGATAAAAAAAGCACCTACATATGAGCATGCGCAAATATTTATCTCTGTGTATATACATAGGTTTTATGTTCTTAATCACTTTACGTTAATATAAAGAATGCAACTTCTATGATACCAACTATATTTAAATCATGTAAATTAATGTATGTATGTTACACGATAGTGATTTGATAATATAGACTAAGGGTATCTAAACTACGGTTCGCGGGACAGATCCGGTCCGCTAAAGTCTTTAATCCGGCCTACGTAGCTCTAGGTGTATCAGAAATTTCGTGAAAATAGTGAATAATTCCACCCCATCTTTCCAAGCTTATAACTCCTCGAAAAATGTAATTCAAGCCCTAATTTTTTTTTTCAATTAAAGGAGCAAGGACCAAGGTTTCATTAAAAAACAAACAAAAAAAACAATGTGTTTTTTTTTAAAAAAAAGGTTTTAAACTTCGGACTTGACAGGTAAATTTCTAAAAAACGGATTTTTTTTTGTTTTAAATTTGAATATATTATTTATTGACCTTTTCTCTTCAATTTGTGATATATAAAACTATTCAACATAAATTAATTATTTACTTTTTAAGAGAAACTTGAAAATGTGTGACACTTACACAAATGGGGGGGTGAATTAAAAAAAAAACGTTTGTCTAAAATATTATATTTGGTTTATTGGAAAGAACATAAAATTTCACATTGACCCTGAAAATATCGTAAAAATAGAATCAATAGAAAAATTTTGATAGATTTTTAAAGTTTAAAAATTGAAAAATATTGAGTTCGGAAAATTCATTACTGTTTAAAAAAAAAATTTCTATTACTTTTAAAACAACTGTAATAGTTTATTTTGGAAGTATAATCCATAAAGAAAATAAATAACCCACTTTTAACAGAGAAATTACGAGATTTTTATATTTAATTCGCAGTTTCGTGTTAGGGGTGTCACAAATTCCTACAAAAATTCTGATACACCTAACGTAGCTCTTATTGCAAATGTAAAAATATTAATATAAAGAATACAACTTCGATGATACGTACTATATTTAAATCACGTAATGTATGCTTACACGTTGCTGATTTGATTATATGGACGCATGTTATAAAGGAATAAATAAAGTTTTTCGGTAAAATAAAAAAAATAATGTGTTGGATTTTGCAATGAAGAGGGGGGGGGGGCTAATGATAATAAAAAACGACCTTAGGACACCGAATGACTACTTTAGATCAAAGTAAAGATACTTACGTCCCTAAACTAACGCAAAGCCATAAAAATTCTTCAAATTGAGAAACTCTGATCAGCTTGGAATGTATTTCCCTCCTTCCCTTTCACTCGATATTGCTCTAGTTCCCACATCCCCACCACCTAACTCCACTTACACGTCCTCGCGGACTATACTCTCCTTTTCTAGTGTCAAGTTACACCTACAATATCTATTATATACAAATTGAATGAATCTTTATTCTGGCTTTAATATTGCTCCTTTTTTATGTACGATGAGGTGATCACTCTGAATTGATGTTCCACTGAAACATGTACGCACATATGTAACCAATACTGCTTGTACAACAGACAAACTGTATATTTGCCTTGTCATTCATTATTATTTACTTACTAGGAGTAGTCACACCAGCCATCTTTGAGAACAGCTTGTTGTGTTCCCTGTAGTCTGAGTAAAAACAAGCCACCCCAGATTTCCAGTACTCTCCATCTCTTTCGATAATCTTTGCAAAAGAATTTGAGTTATCGCAACACCCGCTTACCATTGATTTCTCATTGGCGATGCCCATTGATCTTTGCTGGAATTTGGGTGGCAATAAGCTTTCCCAAGGTCCCAGTCCACTCTGCACTCATCCAGCGGCGGTCTGGCTAGTGATTTCTCTCCTCGTTCTTTTCATCATCGTTGACCCTCATTATTTGGTGTAGTGCCAGTTTATGGTGACACTCACAAAAAATGGGGCGTTATCTTACAATTATACAGTTTCAGTTTTCATAATTTCATATGATCGTCCTTTGTGTTTTGCATCTGTATTCGTTCCTGTGTCTAGTTTGTGTGTAGTTTATATGTGGTGTTAGTCCCCACATTCAAGTTTTTTACTTAATATTTCTGCAGTTTTCAGTATTGAAATTCGTTGTATCTTCTTTGCCATCCCTCTGATTCAAATCTCTCCCATTCTTTTTTCGACGATTTTTTTGTGTTGTTCCTAGCGTTCCTACTATTAGTGGTGTTATCATAAAGTTCTTCATTTTCCAGATCCCTCTGAGCTCTCTGGCAAGTTCTGTGTATTGGCTCTGCTTTTCAGTCTCCTTGATCTTCACTATGGACTGTTGGAATGGCAAAATCTACAATCTGGCAGGATTTTTTCTTCTTGTTAACTATTATGACATTCGGTCTTCTTGCTTGGATAGGTTTATCCGTTTGTATATCTATGTCCCATAGGATCTTGTGACTTTCTTTTTTCTAGTACTGTTACCGGTTTGCGTTTGTACCACTTGTCTGTGTTTTCTAGATGCAATTATTTGCATAATTGCCAATGTACTGCCTTCCCAATTTGATCATGTCTATTTAAAAATTCTTTTTTGGGCTAGTTTGCTGCATTCACTTAATATGTGGTTTATTGTTTCGTCTATTTGTCCACAGTCTGCATTTGCTGTTTTCTCACGTCTAGTCGATCCTTGCCTTCATGTGCTTGGTTCTAATTGCGTTATTGTGCAGCTGTTATTAGTGATTCTGTTTCCCTGTTAAGGTTTCCTTTTTGTAGCCATTTCACAGTGTTTTCGTTAGTCTCTTTTTTCATCCATGTGAATCGTCCGTGTAGCTGTTTCTCTTCTCATTTTCTTTCCTCGTCTTTTTTCTATCTTGTTGGTTTGTTCCGTGTCTCTTGCTGCAGTAAGTATTCTTTTGGCATTCTGCAATCTTTTTCTAATTCTATGTTGTGTTATTTACACAGTCTTCTATACAGACCACCCCTCTTCCTCTTTCTTCCTTCTTCACATATAGTCGGTCAGTATCATTCTTCAGCTGTAGTGCATTGTGCATTGTCATGAGTTTCTTGGTCTTCTGGTCGAGATTCCTTATTCTTCTTTGGTCCAACTGATAAACGGTCCAGAGTATCTTACTAGTGACACTGCCCACCTGTTTATTCCTTTAATTAGGTTTAGTTTGGTTTCGAGGAGTTTTCTTGTTCTTCTGAGGTATTCCTTTCCTATTTTCTCTTTCATTTCCGTTGCTTTGATGGCGTCTGCTTCCAGCAATTCTAAGTATTTGTAACTATCATGTTCACCTAGTGTCCTCATGTCTGTTTGATTGGGCAGCATTATATCTTCTGTTGTCTCTAGTTTTCCCCTCCTCATGGTCAGCAGAACACACTTTTCCATCCTGAATTCCATTTAGATATCCTGCCTAAAGATTCTCGTCGTATATAAGAGTGTTTCTAGTTCTGTTTTTGTTTTTGCAAATAGTTTCAGGTCATCCATGTACATTAGGTGTTTTTTCTTTCATCTGTTTTAGTGAACTTGTATCCGGCTTGGCATTTTATTAATATATTGGTCAGGGGTATCATAGCTATAATAAACAGTAATGGTGATAGGAAATCACCTTGGAAGATTCCTCTTTGTATTTTGATTTCAATTATGTGTTGTCCATCAGTTGTCAGTTCAAGTCTCCATGGTCTCATTGCCTTTTCTATCAGATTGGTTATATTACCTGGTATTTTATACATTCTCAGGCATTCTATCATCCATGCTTGCGGGATTCTATCACATGCTTTTTTATAGTCAATCCATGCCAATGCTAGGTTCTTTTTTTCTACTTTTAACCTCCTTCAGAATCCGTTGGTCTACGTATAATAGGTCGTGTGTTTCCTTTTTGGCGTCCTTTCTGTTCCTCTGGGGGTAGTCTGCGATTATGAAGGGAATGATATATTTGTTCTCTCAGTTGCACAATAAGTATTTTCCACATTGTAGGTAAGCAGGTTACATGTATGTAGTTGCTGGTACCTTTTTCTGTGTCTTTTTTGCGCCAGTGTGGTTCTACCTTTGGCCATCTATGCTGGCACATGTGCTTCGTCGATGCATCTTTTCAGTTGCTGAACTATCTTTTCATGTAGTGTCGTGATTTTTTTATACCAATAGGCATGTAATCCGTCATAACCTGGTCCTCTCCAGTTGACGATTTTTTATAGGGTTGTCGTGGAGGTTTCCTTGCTGATTTCATTCTCTGTTCTTTCTTCGATGTGCTGTGACTCTTGTTTTATTTCTTTCAACCATTCTGCTTTTCTATTATGATCCTTTCATTTTTCCCATATCTGGCTCCAGTAGCGTTTTCTTTCCATCGGGTCTGGTTGTTCTGTTTTTTCCCCTTCATTTATATTTTTAGTAGATTTTTTTTTCAAAGTTCTGTTTTGCTTGCACGATTCCGATTTGTATCTGTATCGTCTTAATCTCACTTCTTTTGTTGTTATTTTTTCCTTTACTTCTTACTGTTTCTTGTTGATCCTCTCCTCGCTGGTCACATTTCTAGTTGCTTTCATCTTGTTTATCGTTTTGGCTTCTTTCTTTAGTTTGTTGATCTGGGTTTCCAGCCTCAATTCGCATCCAGGTTTTGTTGGTCCTTTTTCTTTCTCAGTCTTTTTTTTCTTTAAACTTCATACTTACTGTCTTAGCACCTACATAGTTTAAGTTGTTTAGGTCTGTAATAGTCTCTGTTGGGATGTATTAGAGGAATTTGTTCATCTTCTGTTTCAGATTTTAATTTTTTTTTCGACTTTTTGTTTCTTAATGATGGAAGCTTTGTTTTTTTCTCCGTTCATAAAACAAAGCTTCCATCATAAAGAAACCAAGAGTGGAAAAATTATTATTATTATTATTATTATTATTATTATTATTATTATTATTATTATTATTATTATTATTTATTCACCAGGAGTAATCACCCTCTGGCCAGTTTCGTGTATTTGCTCTGCTTCTCCACCTCCTTCTACAGTCTGGCAGGACTTTTCTTCTTGTTACCTATTATGACATCCGGTCTTTTTGCTTGGATGAGATTATCCATTTGTATATACATGTCCCATAGGATATTGTGATATTCGTTTTCAGTACTGCTGTCAGTTCGTGCTTGTACGATGTATCTGGGTGTTGGAGATGCAATTCTGCATAATTTCCAGTGTACTGCCTTCCCACTTAATTGTGGCTATTTCTATATTATTTTGGAGCTAGTTTGCTGCATTCACTTATTATGTAGTTTATTGTTTCATACCTTCTTTCACAGAGTCTGCATTTGCTGTTTTCCTGTGTCTTGTCGATCTTTGCCTTCATGTGCTTGGTTCTAATTGCGTTATCTTGTGTGGTTGTTATTAGGAGTCCAGTTCCCTATTAAGGTTTCCTTTTTGTAGTCATTTCCAAGTGTTTTCGTTAGTTTCATCTTTTGTAACCCTTATGAATAATCTGTTTAGCTGTTTCTTTTATTTTTCTTTCCTCGTCTTATTCCTCGACTTTTTTTTTATCTTTTTGTTTCTTCAAATGCAGTAATTATTCTTGTAGCGTTCTGCATTATGTATTTTTCTAATTCTTTTTAGTGGAATTTACAGTATCTTCTATACAAACCATCTCTCTCCCTTCATCTTTCCTTTTCAAATAGAGTCAGTCAGTATCATCTTTTAGGTGCAGTGCATTGTGCATTGTCACTAGCTTCCTGGTCTTCTGGTCGAGATACCTCAGTTATTTTTTGGTCCAACTTTTAAACGGTTCAAACTATCTTACTAGTGACACTGCCCACGTGTTTATTCCTTTAATTCGGTTTCTACTATATAGTTTAGTTTCGAGAAGTTTTCTTGTTTTTCTGAGGTATTCTTTTCAAATTCTTTTTTTCCTTTTTCTTGCTTTGACAGTGTCTGCTTCTAGAATTCCCAAGTATTTGTAGCTATTATGTTCACCTAGTGCCCTCATCTCTGATCGGATGGTTCCATACGATCTGTTGCTTCCAGTTTTTCCCCTCACAATTAGCAGTGTGCACTTTTCCAATACCGAATTTCATGCTAATGATCCTAGTTGTGTTTATTAGCGTCTCTAGTTCCCTCTTAGTTTTTTGCAGTTTCAGGTAATCCATGTACATTAGGTGGTTTATTCTTTCATCTGTATTGTTGAACTTGTATCCGGCTTGGCATTTCCATAGTATACTGTCTAGAGGCATCATGGCTCTGATGAACAGTAGTGGTGATAGGGAATCAGCTTGAAAGATACCTCTTTGTATTTTGATCTTAATTATGCATTGCCAATCAGCTGTCAATTCAAGTCTCCATGTTTTCATTGCATTTTCTATTAAATTGATTATCTTACGTGGTATTTTATACATTCTCAAGCATTTTATTATCCATGCTTGCGGGATCCTGTCATACGTTTTGCTTGTAGTCTATCCATGCAATGGATAAATTCTTTTTTCTATTTTTAACCTCCTTCAGCATCGTTTGGTCTATGTATAATAGGTCATGTCTTCCTCTTTTTTTTGGGAATCCTTTCTGTTCCTCTGGGAGTAGTCTGCGATTATGAAGGGAATGATAAATTTGTTCCCTCAGTGGTGCTGTTAGTATTTTCCACATTGTATGTAAATATGTTATTGGCCGGTAGTTACTAGGGATGTTTGCTTTTTCCGAGTCTTTTTACACCAGTGTGGTTCTACCTTCGGTCATCAATTCTGGCACGTCTGTTTCGTATATATATTTTTTCAGGTTCTGAAGTAATCTTCCATGTAGTGTTGTAATTTTTTTAAAAACTAGTACGTGTGTTTTCCGTCGTTGCCTGGTGCTCTCAAGTTTGCCATTTTTCGGGGAGTTTTTCCTTACTGATTTCCTTCTCGGTTTCTTCTTCAATTTGCTGTGACTCTTCCTTCATGTCTTTCAGCCATCCTGCATCTCTATGATCCTGTCGTCCTTCTTGTATCTGGCTCCAATAGCGTTTTGTTTCTGTTGGGTCCGGTTGTTCTGTTTTCCTCCGTTCACATTCGGATAGAATTGGCTTTCATTGTTTTCATATTATTATTATTTTTTAATTTTTATTATTATTATTATTATTATTATTATTATTATTATTATTATTATTATTATTATTATTATTATTATTATTATTGGCTCACAAGGAGATTTTACACAGGTTATCAAAGATCTCTCCTTGAAAACAGCCTGTGGTGTTCTCTGAAAGCTGAGTGACAAAAAGTCTCCCCAGGTTTCCAGTACTCTCCACCTCTTTCGATAACATTTGCAAATAAATTTGCATTATCGCAACAGCTGCTTGCCATTGATTTCTCGTTGGCAGCGGCTATTGGTCTTCACTGGAATTTGATTGGCAATAAGCCTCCCCAAGGTCCCAGTTCTCTTCGCACTGATTCGGCAGAGGTCTAGTCAGTTCCTCGGTCTTTCCTTCCTCCTTGACTCTACTTGGTTATTTTCTCTCACTCTTTATTTTTTGGGGGGAGTAATGTGGTAATAGGAGGATGGGGTGGGGTTAGAGAACTTATAGATATGCAGCTTCATTGTTCTTGGTTCCATGTAACACTTCTTGTTTTGCCTTTGCAACAGTTTGTCTGGCCCGTGTTTGTCGCTCCTGTGTGTTAGTTTCCACATTCAAGGGAGTTTCTTAATATTTAAGCTGTTTTCAGTCTTGTTGTTCGTCGTATTTTTTCAGTCGTTCCTTTGATTCCAATTTCTCTCATTCTTTTTTCAAAGTTTTTCGAGGTTGTTCCTAGTACTCCTACTATTATAGGTATTATTTAGATTTTCTTCATCTTCCATATCCCTTTTAGCTCTATGGCTAGCTCTGTGTTTTTATTATTATTATTATTATTATTATTATTATTATTATTATTATTATTGTTGTTATTATTATTATTATTATTATTATTGTTGTTGTTGTTGTTATTATTATTATTATTATTGTTGTTGTTGTTGTTATTATTATTATTATTATTATTATTAATATTATTATTATTATCTATATATTAATAGGATAGCGTGTGTGTTCTTTTGTATGTCACGCTTCCCGGCAAATTTCATTGGTTGAGATTTAATTCCGGAATACACATTAATTCCAGAATACACATTTACGAACGCTCCAGGCGGCATTCGATTAGCGTGTTCTCACCGCTGTATTTGTTTTTAATGCTATAAAATTTAGAGTTTTATCTTTGTTGTAAATGCAAAAGTTGTTAGGAAATAATTCATTTTAAGTTATTTCGTAGTAAAAAACGATAACACAAATCTCTCGACCGGCGGACGCTGTAAGTTTTCTAATTTAAAATATTGGTGCATCATTGCACTTCTATATTTTGTAATAATATCTACAGCAGTTATTTGGGTTTTTTTTTCATTGTTTATTTTTTAAACATTTTTTATTGTTTGAGAGAGAGAGAGAGAGAGAGAGAGAGAGAGAGAGAGAGAGAGAGAGAGAGAGAGAGAGAGGGAGGGGCTTTTGCAGTTTTAATAAAAGAGCTACAAGACGTTTCCATTTATGCTGAATGCCAGCATCAATATATTAAATATGAAAAAGTCCGCTGTGGAATTTCCGCAGATCCCGCTAGTGATTATTATTATTATTATTATTATTATTATTATTATTATTATTGTTGTTGTTATTATTATTATTATTATTATTACTACTACTACTACTACTACTACTACTACTACTACTACTACTAATAATAATAATAATAATAATAATAATACCTAGCCCGGATATTTCAACCTTAAGTTTGAAAGATAATGCCATTGCAAACTTGAAAATATTATTTCAACTTTAAACATACCAGATTAAAGAAAAAAATTTTTCCCAAAATATTTTCAAACCATATGACTGAATACAGCCCAAATTAAATTTTTGAAACATATTCAGAAAAATCGTCATAATTTACAAACCAATACCCATAAAGATTTACCGAGTAGGGTTGCTTTTTTTTAAAATTCAATATTGAAATGTATTCAAAGAAATTGTAACTGTACTGGTTGAACTTAAGTCAGAGATTCATCTTCTCGTAGATACTCGTAGAGATGCGACAACGCACAGAATGTGAGATTTTGCATGCAACCCACGTGTTTATTGTTAAGTATTCTTTGTTCGAACAAAGAATACTTAACAATAATTTATATAATCCGATTGAAAGCCGTTCCCGGTTTCTACTCGCTGACGTAGTTGGGTGGGAAGAAAGGGAGACAAGAGTTTGTTAGAATGAGATTAAATACCCTCAACCCATTTTTCTTCAGAGCAAACCTGAAATCATTTAACTTTGTCTCGTGATATCAACACGAGAGTAGCAGGTCACGTGTCGTGTAGACAAGAAACCGTGGAAAAATTAACTTTGTTCTATTTTATAATCTTGATTGGCAACCGTTATCTTTGTTCATATTTCTCCGCTTACTACTACTACTACTACTACTAGTAGTAGTAGTAATAGTAGTAGTAGTAGTAGTAGTAGTAGCTTTAATCCATCACCATTACTGCTATCACTACTATTACTATTACGACGAGAATGGAATAGTTCTTACAATACAAAGAGTACCTGATATATATATATATATATATATATATATATATATATATATATCGTGTGTGTGTGTGTGTGTGTGTGTGTGTGTGTGTAACTAATAAATTTATAAGGAGATATGACTTACTGACGTCTTGGTTACTTTTTTTTGTTCTCATACTTAACATTGCCTACAAAAAATGTTTTTACGAATCTAACACACCTACTTACACACACACACACACACGCGCGCGCGCCACACACACACATATATATAGTACAAAATTTTGTTAAAATTCAAAGACTCACATTTTTTTCATAACTTTTTTACTGTTTATTACATCGTGAATTTTCCATTACAGTTGTTTAATTGACAGGGGGAATTCCATGATTTTATGTTTCCATGGAAATTTTCCAACCCATCAATTCATCAGATGCGATTTCCTTCGATGTCATTCCACAAAAGTTGTTTTGTACATCATAAACCTAGTACGGTTGTAGGGAAAAATTCCATTACCAGCTTATTCGTATTTAACGAAGATTTTGGTTTTTCATCACAGTTTCAACCCATTAAATGAAAACGGTACACACTGAAATCAACAACATTTCTAAAGAAAACATTAATTTTATATATATATATATATATATATATATATATATATATATATATATATATATATATATATATTCAATGTGATCCAAAAATTTCCATATTTTTCAAGTGGTGTAGACAACAGATCTCTGAGATTCGTTGGATACAAATATGGATCCAGCCAACGCTAAACGAAGCAGCAGATAAAAATAATTGAGGCGCACTTTGGTACAAAATCAGTTCTTCTGAATCAGTAGCAATGCAAAACAAAAAAAAAAACAAAAAAAAAATTTGGCAGAAACAATGTACCTGATAGGATAATTCAACGTTTCGGCGCCAAAATTTCGGAAGTGTGGTAGATGTCCACAAAAGCCACAGTGATAATATCGTTCAGCCATAATTCCGGACAGTATTCAGATTTTACGGGAACGCCTTGTCGAATCCTTCCAGGAGACGAACACGCCGTCTCTCACAAGAAACTGGCATTTCGAGAACATCAGTTTTGATGATCTTCCATGATAACCTTAATCTCTTTCTTTACAAAATTCAGATCTTGCAGAGGCAAGCCTATCGAAAAAAAAAAAAAAAAAAAGAACAGAAAATACTTTTTAAACGATTTCAGTGATTGAAAGGAGTTTGGCTTCTTAGGATTGATTCCTTTTTTTTACATGGGGGTCACCACTTGTTAAGGCCCGAAGGCCACTCAGGGATAAGGGTTATTACGTGTACAGTAGTAATCAATGAGATAGTATTGTAGTAATCATTAGTATTGGAGGTCTTGATAGAGTGTCTTACTTAAGGAGCCGATTTGTCAGGAGTTTGTTTATGTTGGACTTGAAGACGTCCAAGTTGTAGTCAGGTGGGAAACAGGCAAGCGGCAGAGAGTTCCACTGGCGTGCAGTTCCAAGAAAGAAGCTTTGCTCATGGAATCTACGTTTTGATTTAGGCACAGATAAAGAGTGGGGAAAATTATTGACTAGTTCCAGCCAGACGGGGTTTTCTCGTGAAAGATTGGCGAGGAGGGACGAGGGATTGGAGCTCAGACGAGCAACTGTCATGGAAATAACGATAAAACAAAGACAGGCTCGCAACGTCTCTTCTGTGGGAGAGAGGTTGCAGGGAAGAGAAAAGGGCATCCTCCACTAAACAACGAAGTCTATTTTGTACTCTGTCAAGGCAGGGTAGGCTGTTTTTAGTAGCTCCTGTCCAGATGTGGCAGCAGTACTCCACCCTTGGACGTACTTGGCTTTTATACGGATAGAGAATTGCATCAGTAGTGAGATATCTTCTGGGGCGGTAGAAGGATCCCACCATTTTCCCAGCGTCCCTGGCAACAGATTTGATGTATGTGTTCCATTTCAGATCAGGAGTAACGGTCAAACCCAGAAGCTTGTCAAAACATGGAGCCTCCCCAAGACGAGAGCCATCGATTTCAATTGATGCAAGATGGGGATCAGAGCGTTGATGATGTAAAGATAGAAGCTTGGTTTTAGATGCATTAAAAGTGACCAGCCACCTCTTCCCCACTGTACCACGCGCTCAAGATCAGAGGAGGGAGAATTAGAACTTTTTCTTTTACGGCCTTTGATGTGTTGCCATAGATGGTCGTGTCATCAGCATAGATATCAACGAATGATTTAAGTATGTGTTTTGGGAGATCATTGATTTAGATCAGGAAGAGAGTTGGGCCCAGGATGCTGAGTATTAATCAGTATTAATGCTGAGCGACTCCAGCATTAATACTGTGGGCCACTGATTTCTGCCCATCAACCACTACTCTTATGAACCTATCAGAGAGAAATGATTTAATGATTGAGAAAACATTTCCAGTAATACCGTAGCTGGAAATCTTGTGAAGTAGGCTTTTATGCCATACCTTATCGAAGGCCTTCGATATGTCAACAGCAATTGCCCTGGAAAGGAAACCTTTGTCGAGAGATTCACTAATCCTATGTGATATAACCGTTAGCACATCTGCTGTAGATCTTGCAGAGCGGAAACCATATTGCATGTCACTAAGATGGTTGTTTCTGTTGAGGTGGTTGACTACTTCTTTATTTAATATGGATTCCAACAACTTACTCATGACACACAGGAGACTTATTGGTCTGTACTGAGAGGGAGATGACTTTTCACCTGAATTCTTAAATACAGAGCATACTGATGAGGTTTTCCAGGATGTTGGAAAGCACTTCTCCTTTAGACAACGCTTAAACAGTTTTGTAAGTATGGGGGCAAGTTCTTGTTGCAACTTTTTCAGCACTATAACTGGAATGCCGTCAGGGCCAGTTGCTCTACTGGAATCAAGGTTCTTGATTAGCTTGGCGACCTCATGCACAGATATTTGTATGTTGCATAGCGTGTTGTCTGTTATAGGAGGAAATGCATGGAGTTGATGGTCATTGTCGACTATGGTAGAATTAGCTGCAAAGTTCTTGGCAAATAGTTTGGCCTTGTCTGATGCTGACGAGATGACTTCAGGTCCATTGATGATAGTTGGGATAGAACGCACGTTTCTGTTCAAGATCCTGTTTGCTATTTGCCAGAACTGGTAGGAACCAAACCGCTGCTCAGCTACTTTGGATTTAACAGACTGGGCATACAGCTCTCTTGCATGTTTTATTACTCTTTTACAGTGGTTGCTGGCAGTCCTGAAAGCAGCTTTAGTCTCAGTACATCTATTACGTTGGTAGCTATGGAAAAAGTGATTTCTGTGCGCGATGGCAGCAGCGCATTCTGGGGAGAACCATGGCTGGCTGTTAGGTTTTTGTTGGAATTTTTTAGATGGTATGAATCGGTCTATGCCTACAATTAACCATTCGTTCTGGTCTGATACTATAGAGGACACATACTTTTTAAACATGGAATGCAGAGGTAGATCAGATATGAATGTACGGAAGCTATCGCAGTCATTTTTATTAGCGTCGAAACTCACTCTCACTTGAGTAGGAACCTAAACAAGCAGAATATGTGCTTCTCAGCTCAAGCTTTGCCAATGAACATAACCGTCGTCCTTTTATTTTTTCGTTCCGTCCGATGGCTTTGCGAATTGCATTGTTATGGTGGCTGAACTCATGCTCACTGAGTTTAACGTCTCTGTTGCAGATATTAATGGTATGAAACTCTAACAAAGCTACCCATGTCGCGGACGTGCGTCAAAAGCAGAGATGCGTTATTGAATTTCTCCATGCAGAAATAATTTAACCGATCAACATTCACCGCATCTGTTGAACGTTTTCGAAGCTAATGCAGTTGATGTTAGTACAGTTCGTCGATTTCAGCGTGGCGACAGAGATGTAAGTGACAAAGCGCGTTCTGGACACCCATGAATAGCCACTATCCAATCGCTGGCATAAGTGTATTGAGAATGGTGGTAACTATGGAGAAAATAAATTCTAGAGCACGAAAGGTCGTTTGTTTTAATATTGCTACTCTCGTCTTCACAGCTCTTCAACATTTTATTTTTAGTTAAAAAATAAAATGCATTACTTTTTGAACTACTGTCGTATGACCATATAATTTACCACTCAATTGCTATTTTCTGGCAACAGATTTATTTTACGTCGTGATTATCATTTGCCACCCTACTCCCCTGACTTAAACCCATGTGAATAGTTACTGTGAGGTTCATCGATGAAAGGATCTGATAACAATCCCGAAACCCTGACAGATTTGAAGGACAACATAAGTTATCGATAATTTCAACGTTCAACCAGGAGCAGTTATCTATCAAGCAGGTGATTTGTTAAGTCATATTATTAACTATTAAGGACAGATAGCTGATAAGCATTTTTTTTTAAATTTCAATAAGATTTGAAACATATCATTCAGCTGCCATCTGGTGAAGGTTTTTTTTTAATCCCTGCTGGGAAAAATTTGATGCTTAGAAGAATATCGGACCACTTTTGAAGACTGGTTTCTTCCGTGGAAAGAAACAATTTATTAAGTCGCCTGACGAGGAATTCTAGTTTTAACCAACAATTTGTGCATTAGATGGCCAATTTCGGAACCATGTAAATTTGTTTATATTGATAAAAATATATCTTGCGCTCCTTTTATTGAGCAATTTTAATAACCTCGTTTAATTTATTGGTTATCACTCTTGAATACCTTTAATCTGGTACACACACACACACACACACACACACACACACACACACACACACACATATATATATATATATATATATATATATATATATATATATATATATATAGTTCTTCCTTGGGAAATTATTTTGTCAGCAAGACATTTCTGCAATCGCTGAATCAACTTGTTTAGCATGAAATATTGTTTTGGGATTAAAAACAAAGCAGTATATTAAATCATGGATCCCAGCTGTGTCGATCAAACACCCTCTCTTTCTATCGCTCTCTCTCTCTCTCTCTCTCTCTCTCTCTCTCTCTCTCTCTCTCCATATATATTGAATGAAAAAATTATTTATATATCCATCAACGTTATTTTAAGACTTTCTCACGATGAATGATTTGGATAAACATAAAAGTACAATATTTGAAAATATATTGCGATTTTGTGATCTGAAAATAATTTTTCAAATGAAACATAACCATTAGAATTTAAAATGTGTGGTTCATTTATAGAGTAGAAGTAGTATTTTCATATCGATGTTATTTATAAAGTTTTGTTCGGAATGTGGTGTAAAATAGCTTGGATCCAAATTCCACTTCTGTTCGGTCAATAATCATTTGTTGATTAAAAGTAGACACATTGTAGAAGCTGCCATGTTGTTAAATCGTATGAGTTAATAGTAGGTGCTGATTCAAATTAGACTTTGCGGAGATTTCTTTTGATATATATTCAATAAGTTTAGCTTGTTTAATGTTAAAAGAATTATCATATAACACGTGAGAAAATAGTGCATTTCAAAAATTGTCGTATTTTATATCTCTTTTATACTGACCAAGCCTTCTCTTTAGTTCCCGTTGAGTTTTACCAACGTATATATGATAGCAATTATTGCATGGGACAGTATATATATGCCTGCAATAGATGTGGCTTTTAGGAGAAAATGAGATTAGAAATTCGAATGGATATTTTTAAAATGCGTCTATCCAATCCATTCTAAAGCTGCGTCCATTTAATCTGCGCGTTATGCGATGAACGTTATTTTTTAAACATAAGCATGATAGACCGATAGGCGCGTGGACAGCCTTACCGACCGACAGACTGAGCCTATTATAAAACTATGCGGACGCATCTAAATCAAGAATAGCCATCTTTGAAAATCACTCTCGGTTTAATAAGGTGAACTTGACCCACAAACCCTAACCCATTTCCCATTAATCGGAGAGAAAGCGTAAAGTGATGTAATGCTGGTCGTGGATGCCACTAACAAGCGCACATGTCAACCTGAACTTTTTCTTCGTTCCGATGAAGTGCCTCAAGCAGGCTGGGAGACAACACTCGAGACCACGTACCATGTTTGCTTGGGAAAACAGGAACTAGAGACACGATAAGGAGGGCGGGCGGCGAACATGTTATCATCTCTCATTGTGGGATCAACAAGTTCCGTCAAAGCCTTTGAGTTCACATGCACTAATAATACCTCGGGAAAATACGAATCCACCCCCGATGCACCTTTCGAGTTATAGGTAAAATATAGTCTGGTTGGATATTTATTGTAACCATATCAGTGATTATCTGGATTCCCAGGCGTGAACATGTCTGGGTTTCCATTTTGGATTTTGTTTTTATTATCTGGATTATCGGTTTCATCAAGGGACGGGCAATAATTAAATATGCATCGCACGAGAAGGTTAATATATAAAAAAATATTGCGCACTGTATACTTTTTCTTTGTACAACAGAAGAACGTTAATCGTTTTTTTTTTTTTCAATTTTATGAATATCAAACGAAGTTAAACTTTAAATGTTCTTATTTTGTATTCTATACTATTAATAAAGTTATAAATGTTTGCTTATTTATTTATTTATTTATTTATTTATGTGTGTATATATATATACCAATATTGAATTGAAAAATTCTATTTTTTTTCCCTGAAAGGTGAGAGTTCCTAGATTTTCCTTATCTATATATTGTTCGTAACGGACAACGCCAAGTCACACAAAAAAAAAAAAAAAAAAAAAAAAAAAAAAATCCCCCGAAATAAGGGGGTTTGAGTCGTTTCGTGCAATTGTCGAAAAGTTACCTGCCCATGTCAACGGAATTGAGCACTGTCTGTATACAGTCGCGGTAACATCTTTCGGCATAGGGACAGAACTTGTAAATAATATTTAGTAGATTCGTAGAAATTCCACGGTTGTTTACTTAGCGTTTTCCCTTTCTTCGTACCGTAAAATACTTGTCAAATAAACATTTGGAAATAAACAGTTTAACATTTCAGGTTTTATTCATTTGATTATTATTAGCTGCCCCGAGCTGGCGATGCTCGGGAACTTCTGCGGAACTTCTGCGGTTTCATTCTCATCTCACGGAATATTATTATTTACATCTATAGAAGACATTTTGGGTTGGTGCATCTGCTACTAGTCTTCTCCTTCTAGACAAGATTAAAAAGAGAGTCGCCAACCTAATAGGTCCCGGACTATCAGCTAGACTTAAACCGCTGTCCCATCGACGAAATATTTCACCCCTCTGCCTGTTTTACAAGTATTATAATTGTGGGTGCTCCGACAAACTACAAGCCCTTGTAGTTCCTCACCGTAAATACTCCCGACAAACCCGACAAGCAGCAAAATCCCACCCCTAGACAGTAGAAATCCCAAGATGTAAGAAAGCCTTCTACTGTAATAGTTTTTCCCTAGGACTGTTAGACTTTGGAATTCCCTTCCGGGTTTCTGCTCTTCTGACTGTACTGACATGCAGAAAGTCAAGTGTAATGTAAACAGGAATCTTGCTGCTCAATTCCCTACATAGGACTCCAGAAAATTATGTCTCAGATAGTAGCTTCCTACATCAAAGTGGCATTGTGCCTTGTTTGGGGGGGGGGAAATGCAATATAAAAAAAACAATGTCCAAAGTTTTTTTTAATTCTTAAATCTATAAATAACAATTTGGTAAGAGATTAAGAGACAGCGTTTCTTCTTTTTTTTCTTTAAAATATTTTTATAAGCGTTATTTCAGTTTCCTTTGAATCATTACTTTCATTTAGTTTTTTTCTTTCTTTTCCTTAGACAAAAACATTTTTAGATTTTAAAACTTATTGAAAAAGAAAGCAACATTTAACGAAATTACAAATAAACGAATAAATAGTAATCGATAATTTATGAATAAAACTGACGTGAAATTCAGATAAATATTATTTCAGGACAACTATCACAATTGATGTCATGTAAAATTTGGTTTAAAAAATTAATGTTATCTTCGTACTCGTACTATAAATTGATGTTTCTCTTTATTTTGGTTTGATAATTTTTAATGGCAAAACGATAGAATATATTTCAGAATAAAATAATTGCTTTATTGAACAAAGTTTTTTCTTGAAATAAAATTTGAAATTGTTGATTCTTTAAAATTAAATAAATGTCATAATCTGAAATGTGGAATCCGTAGTGACTATTCGAGATTCGAGGATCAGGACTCCAGAATCTGACGACTAAAACCAAACCACTAAGCCAATCCCCACGAGTACCATATATATCTTCTCTGCTATTATATAAAAGTCACTTTGTATGTGTATGTGTGTGTGTGTGTTACTACCTCATTTTTTTTACATAAAGGTCACCACTTAACACCACAGAAGCCACTCGGAGATAAGGGTTATTTTGTGGATAGTAATCAATGGGATAGTGTTGCAGCATTCATTAGTATTGGAGATTTGATAAAATGTGATTACTTAAGGGGGTGGTTCATCAGGAATTTGTTTATGTTGGACTTGAAGACATCCATGTTGACGTTAGGATAGAAACAGGCAAGCGATAGAGAGTTCCACAGACGTGCAGTTCTAAGAAAGAAGCTTTGTTCATGGATTCTACGTTTTGATTCAGGCACAGATAAAGATTAGGGAAAATTATTGACAGTGGTTTCAGCTAGACGGGTGTTTATAGTGAAAGATTGGCGAGGAGGGACCAGAGATTGGAGCTCAGACGAGCAACTGCCATGGAAATAACGATAAAACAAAGATAGGCTCGCAACGTCTCTTCTGTGGGAGAGAGGTTGCAGGGAAGAGAAAAGGGCATCCCCACTAAACCACGAAGTCTATTTTGTACTCTGTCAAGGCAGGATAGGTTGTTTTTAGCAGTTCCTTCCCAGATGTGGCAGCAGTATTCCATCCTTGGACGTACTTGGCTTTTATATAGATAGAGAATTGCATCAGTAGTGAGATATCTTCTGGAGTGGTTGAAGGTCAACCCCAGAAGCTTGTTAAAACATGGAGCCTCCCCTAGACGAGAGCCATCCAATTCAAATGATGCCAGATGGGGATCAGAGCGTTGATAATGTAAAGATAGAAGCTTGGTTTTAGATGCATTAACGGTAACCAGCCACCTCTTCCCCCACTGTACCACGCGCTCGAGATCAGAGGAGAGAGAATCAGAGAGAACTTTGTCATTTACAGCCTTTGATGTGTTGCCGTAGATGGTCGTGTAATCAGCATAGATGTCAACGAATGATTTAAGTGTGTGTTTTGGGAAATCATTGATGCAGATCAGGAAGAGAGTTGGGTCCAGGATGGAACCCTGAGGGACTCCAGCATT